>NC_069715.1:187500-190000 GCF_027358585.1 Pangasianodon hypophthalmus
AACTAGTTAAGCTAAGGCTAACCTCTCCAGATAGCAACAGTAACTTGGTGTAAGTTGTTAGAAAACTAAATAACCTTTGATTATTTATTATATTTTATATTTTATATAAACATTTACAGTGTAGTTTAAACTGTTAGCTAAGTTGACTGTGATGATGTCAGATGATCACGTTTCCTACTGGCTGATTGGATTCCTCCTTAAGCCCCGCCCCTTTACAGACAGATACTCTAAATCAGAATGTTACTGATGTTTACGTAAATGTTGAATGATTCTGTGTGTGTTGTTTATTATAATGTTATAACAGTGTTTTTTTTTAAACAGCCAGTATAACAGGAAGTAAACAAAAGGTGGCTCCTCCCACAGAGGAAGTGATGTGTGCAGAAAGGCAGTTACACTGATTAAATATCAACACACACAGCGCTAACGTCTGAACAAAAATGGTGGGGTGCGGACGCGTAATTACAGTCTGGCACACCTTTATAATCACACACACACACATACACACACGCACACACACACACACACACACACACGCACGCACATAATCTTATAATGATAACAAGCCTTTAAGAAACACCATATTGACACTTAATTGCACAAAAGGCTTCACACACACACACACACACACATACAGCAAATGTGTGACATATGCCGATGTCTCCGCCAGGCCTGCCAGCTCCCTGCTGCTCTGGATGCAGCATTTGGTCGTGCTGTGTGTGTGTGTGTGTGTGTGTGTGTGTGTGTGTGTGTGTGTGTGTGCATGTGCTGATTAATATTAAATGTGTGTTTCTCGTTGTTCCTCTGATGAGCGTTTGCCATGTTGGACTTCCATTCTTCATCACAAATGGACAAACGAGTGTGTGTGTGTGTGTGTGTGTGTAAGTGATGAGGTCTGAATCAGACTGAGGTCTTTTCATAAAGGTATAAAACATATTTCCACATGATCACAGCACTGATTGTTTGTTTGTTTGTTTTTGTCATTAACATTATTTTATTTTCTGCACTTTTGTGAACTCTGCATTTAGATTAAAATTGATTATTTGTGTTTACTTATTGTTTTTTTAGATTATTAAATGTATTAATATTTAAATGGATGACTCGGGTTCTGTAGAACACTATCAGGTTCTGTTATTCTTCTAGTGAATGTTCTGATGAGAACCGCGTTTAGGACACAGAGAAAAAGAGGAACCTGTTTATCTCCGAGTGAGAGATCACTGCAGCACCACCTTCATCATACACCTCATCATGTCATTAAACACTAACAGCCGTAACATCTTATCACACACACACACACACACATTCATACACACGCATTCATACACACGCATATATATATATATACACACACGCACACACACGCATTCATACACATGCATATATATATATATATACACACACGCACACACACGCATTCATACACATGCATATATATATATATATATATATACACACACACACACACACACGCACACACACATTCATACACACGCATATATATATATATATATACACACACACACACGCACACTTTATACATAATTCTCTGTGTGTGCTCACTGACAGCAAAGCTCCAGCACAGCTGTCAGTGTGTGTGTGTGTGTGTGTCTGATTGGCCAGTATGAGAATGTAGGAAGGAAACCCCCCCCCCCCCCCCCCCCCCCCCCCACACACACACACACACACACACACACACACACAGCTGCAATATATAGTCAGCATATCTTAATACACACCTGTCTGTGTAATTCTTGTGTGTGGGTGTGTGAGTGTGTGAGTGTGTGTGTGCGTTCCTCTCATATCAACTGTCACTAGTGACAAGTGAAAGTGTATCAGTGTGTCAGCACTTCCCACGAGACAGAGAAAACACACACACACACACACACACACACACACACACGCACACGCACACACACGCACGCACACACGTGCGCACGGATGTAAACTCACATGACAGTTTATATTTCTAATGCGTTTTATTAATGTATTATTATTATTATTATTATTATTATTATTATTGCTGTTGTTGTTGTTGTTATTGTTGTTATGAAGTTCTGGCTCTGCATTCATATGAGATGAATTGCCCTGAATTCCATTATTCCTCATTTCCATTGGTCACTTCCATGTTTTCTACTTTGCATAAAATTAAATGTTTCCAGGCCACGCCCACTTTGATTGTTAAGTCAGAAGTCTCTGCTGTTCTCCTCAGCAGGAGCTCCTCTCTGATCTGCTTCATATCACACCTACTGCAGAAGTTCACTTTCACCTCCTCACTGCCGAAGTTCCTCATGGTTCCTCCTCAGGGTTCCTCAGAGTTCTTCCTCACAGTTACTCCTCACGGTTCCTCCTCATGGCTCTACTCTGTTCTCCTCACACACTCTGTCCTGAGGAGAACACTTTATTCTGTAATTCTCTGCACTGGTGTTTAATGTAAGGGCCTGAAGCTCACAGCAGTATTTAGTAGAAATTACAGGTCTATTATTTTATAATTTCGCAGTTCATC
>NC_069715.1:202500-210000 GCF_027358585.1 Pangasianodon hypophthalmus
TGTGAACAGTGTGTAGTCATGAACAGTGTGTAGTTTGTGAACAGTGTGTAGTTTGTGAGCAGTGTGTAGTTGTGAGCAGTGTGTAGTCATGAACAGTGTGTAGTTTGTGAACAGTGTGTAGTTTGTGAGCAGTGTGTAGTTGTGAGCAGTGTGTAGTTGTGAGCAGTGTGTAGTCATGAACAGTGTGTAGTCATGAGCAGTGTGTAGTTTGTGAACAGTGTGTAGTTGTGAGCAGTGTGTACTTTGTGAACAGTGTGTAGTCATGAACAGTGTGTAGTTTGTGAACAGTGTGTAGTCATGAACAGTGTGTAGTTTGTGAACAGTGTGTAGTTTGTGAACAGTGTGTAGTTGTGAGCAGTGTGTACTTTGTGAACAGTGTGTAGTCATGAACAGTGTGTAGTTTGTGAACAGTGTGTAGTCATGAACAGTGTGTAGTTTGTGAACAGTGTGTAGTTTGTGAGCAGTGTGTAGTCTTGAACAGTGTGTAGTTTGTGAACAGTGTGTAGTTTTTGAGCAGTGTGTAGTTGTGAACAGTGTGTAGTTTGTGAGCAGTGTGTAGTTGTGAGCAGTGTGTAGTCATGAACAGTGTGTAGTCATGAAGTGTGTAGTTTGTGAACAGTGTGTAGTCATGAACAGTATGTAGTAGTGAGCAGTGTGTAGTTGTGAACAGTGTGTAGATTGTGAACAGTGTGTAGATTGTGAACAGTGTGTAGTCATGAACAGTGTGTAGTCATGAACAGTGTGTAGTTTGTGAACAGTGTGTAGTCATGAACAGTGTGTAGTTGTGAGCAGTGTGTAGTCATGAACAGTGTGTAGTCATGAACAGTGTGTAGTCATGAACAGTGTGTAGTTTGTGAACAGTGTGTAGTCATGAACAGTGTGTAGTTTGTGAACAGTGTGTAGTTTCTGAGCAGTGTGTAGTTGTGAACAGTGTGTAGTCATGAACAGTGTGTAGTTTGTGAACAGTGTGTAGTCATGAACAGTGTGTAGTTTGTGAACAGTGTGTAGTTGTGAACAGTGTGTAGTTGTGAACAGTGTGTAGTTTGTGAGCAGTGTGTAGAAGCAGTGTGTAGTTGTGAACAGTGTGTAGTTTGTGAACAGTGTGTAGTTTGTGAACAGTGTGTAGTTGTGAGCAGCGTGTAGTTTGTGAGCAGTGTGTAGTCATGAACAGTGTGTAGTCATCAACAGTGTGTAGTTGTGAACAGCGTGTAGTCGTGAACAGTGTGTAGTTTGTGAACAGTGTGTAGTTGTGAACAGCGTGTAGTCGTGAACAGTGTGTAGTTTGTGAACAGTGTGTAGTCATGAACAGTGTGTAGTTTGTGAGCAGTGTGTAGTCATGAACAGTGTGTAGTTTGTGAACAGTGTGTAGTCATGAGCAGTGTGTAGTAGTGAACAGTGTGTAGTAGTGAGCAGTGTGTAGTCATGAACAGTGTGTAGTTGTGAGCAGTGTGTAGTCGTGAACAGTGTAGTTTGTGAACAGTGTGTAGTCATGAACAGTGTGTAGTTGTGAACAGTGTGTAGTTGTGAGCAGTGTGTACTTTGTGAACAGTGTGTAGTCATGAACAGTGTGTAGTTTGTGAACAGTGTGTAGTCATGAACAGTGTGTAGTTTGTGAACAGTGTGTAGTTTGTGAACAGTGTGTAGTTGTGAGCAGTGTGTACTTTGTGAACAGTGTGTAGTCATGAACAGTGTGTAGTTTGTGAACAGTGTGTAGTCATGAACAGTGTGTAGTTTGTGAACAGTGTGTAGTTTGTGAGCAGTGTGTAGTCTTGAACAGTGTGTAGTTTGTGAACAGTGTGTAGTTTTTGAGCAGTGTGTAGTTGTGAACAGTGTGTAGTTTGTGAGCAGTGTGTAGTTGTGAGCAGTGTGTAGTCATGAACAGTGTGTAGTCATGAAGTGTGTAGTTTGTGAACAGTGTGTAGTCATGAACAGTATGTAGTAGTGAGCAGTGTGTAGTTGTGAACAGTGTGTAGATTGTGAACAGTGTGTAGATTGTGAACAGTGTGTAGTCATGAACAGTGTGTAGTCATGAACAGTGTGTAGTTTGTGAACAGTGTGTAGTCATGAACAGTGTGTAGTTGTGAGCAGTGTGTAGTCATGAACAGTGTGTAGTCATGAACAGTGTGTAGTCATGAACAGTGTGTAGTTTGTGAACAGTGTGTAGTCATGAACAGTGTGTAGTTTGTGAACAGTGTGTAGTTTCTGAGCAGTGTGTAGTTGTGAACAGTGTGTAGTCATGAACAGTGTGTAGTTTGTGAACAGTGTGTAGTCATGAACAGTGTGTAGTTTGTGAACAGTGTGTAGTCATGAACAGTATGTAGTTTGTGAACAGTGTGTAGTAGTGAACAGTGTGTAGTTGTGAACAGTGTGTAGTTGTGAACAGTGTGTAGTTTGTGAGCAGTGTGTAGAAGCAGTGTGTAGTTGTGAACAGTGTGTAGTTTGTGAACAGTGTGTAGTTTGTGAACAGTGTGTAGTTGTGAGCAGCGTGTAGTTTGTGAGCAGTGTGTAGTCATGAACAGTGTGTAGTCATCAACAGTGTGTAGTTGTGAACAGCGTGTAGTCGTGAACAGTGTGTAGTTTGTGAACAGTGTGTAGTTGTGAACAGCGTGTAGTCGTGAACAGTGTGTAGTTTGTGAACAGTGTGTAGTCATGAACAGTGTGTAGTTTGTGAGCAGTGTGTAGTCATGAACAGTGTGTAGTTTGTGAACAGTGTGTAGTCATGAGCAGTGTGTAGTAGTGAACAGTGTGTAGTAGTGAGCAGTGTGTAGTCATGAACAGTGTGTAGTTGTGAGCAGTGTGTAGTCGTGAACAGTGTAGTTTGTGAACAGTGTGTAGTCATGAACAGTGTGTAGTTGTGAACAGTGTGTAGTAGTGAGCAGTGTGTAGTCATGAACAGTGTGTAGTTGTGAGCAGTGTGTAGTCATGAACAGTGTGTAGTTGTGAACAGTGTGTAGTCATGAACAGTGTGTAGTTTGTGAGCAGTGTGTAGTCATGAACAGTGTGTAGTCATGAACAGTGTGTAGTTTGTGAACAGTGTGTAGTCATGAACAGTGTGTAGTTTGTGAGCAGTGTGTAGTCATGAACAGTGTGTAGTCATGAACAGTGTGTAGTTGTGAACAGTGTGTAGTCATGAACAGTGTGTAGTTTTTGAGCAGTGTGTAGCTGTGAAGTGTGTAGTTGTGAACAGTGTGTAGTCATGAACAGTGTGTAGTCATGAACAATGTGTAGTTTTTGAGCAGTGCATAGTTGTGAAGTGTGTAGTTGTGAACAGTGTGTAGTAGTGAGCAGTGTGTAGTCGTGAACAGTGTAGTTTGTGAACAGTGTGTAGTCATGAACAGTGTGTAGTTGTGAACAGTGTGTAGTAGTGAGCAGTGCATAGTTGTGAACAGTGTGTAGTTTGTGAGCAGTGTGTAGTCATGAACAGTGTGTAGTTGTGAACAGTGTGTAGTCATCAACAGTGTGTAGTTTGTGAGCAGTGTGTAGCTGTGAAGTGTGTAGTTGTGAACAGTGTGTAGTCATGAACAGTGTGTAGTCATGAACAATGTGTAGTTTTTGAGCAGTGCATAGTTGTGAAGTGTGTAGTTGTGAACAGTGTGTAGTCATGAACAGTGTGTAGTCATGAACAATGTGTAGTTTTTGAGCAGTGCATAGTTGTGAAGTGTGTAGTTGTGAACAGTGTGTAGTAGTGAGCAGTGTGTAGTCGTGAACAGTGTAGTTTGTGAACAGTGTGTAGTCATGAACAGTGTGTAGTTGTGAACAGTGTGTAGTAGTGAGCAGTGCATAGTTGTGAACAGTGTGTAGTTTGTGAGCAGTGTGTAGTCATGAACAGTGTGTAGTTGTGAACAGTGTGTAGTCATGAACAGTGTGTAGTTTGTGAACAGTGTGTAGTCGTGAGCAGTGTGTAGTCATGAACAGTGTGTAGTTGTGAACAGTGTGTAGTCATCAACAGTGTGTAGTTTGTGAGCAGTGTGTAGTCATGAACAGTGTGTAGTTTGTGAACAGTGTGTAGTCGTGAGCAGTGTGTAGTTTGTGAGCAGTGCATAGTTGTGAACAGTGTTTAGTTTGTGAGCAGTGCGTAGTTTGTGAACAGTGTGTAGTCATGAACAGTGCGTAGTTTGTGAACAGTGTGTAGTCGTGAACAGTGTGTAGTTTGTGAACAGTGTGTGTAGTTGTCAACAGTGTGTAGTTGTGAAGTGTGTAGTTGTGAGCAGTGTGTTTATAGCTAAACTGAAGTAGTGTGTGATGGTGAATAAACACTGTTGTGTTACTGTTGATGTGTAAATAAGTGTTTAAATTAGAACATTTTAAGAATAATTGTATTATCGATTAATGAGTAGTGAGTGTGTGTGTGTGTGTGTGAGTGTGTGTCAACACATCTGTGTATGAATATCAGTGTGAGGAATAACAAACACACACATGTACACACACACACACACACACACACACACACACACACACAGAGTAATCAAACTGTGAACATGTGATCGTTATCAGCGTCACATAAACAGCTCTGTCATCAGCTGTGTTACGTGCAAAACACACACAGTGAGCATTTGTGTTTCATTTCCCCGTACATGCAGACACAGAGACGTGTGTGTGAGTGTGTGTGCGTGAGTGTGTGTGTGTTAAACATTTCCAGCCTGGACTGTGTTTCATCATTTCATGTAGACGAGACGGGCGGGAGGGGAAGCCTGTGTTCTAAGCGTTAGGTTGTTTGCGTGACTAGAGGAGTGTGTGTGTGTGTGCTGCACTAGAGGGCAGGAATAAGAAACTAACACACACACACACATATATACACACACACACACATATATACACACACACATATATACACACACACACACACACACAGATTCTCAATAGGAAACACACACAAGTCTGAGGAGTAATTTTACACGTCTGACCTTTACACTGCCTTTCTTCCTGTTGCGTGTTAAGTTTCTTTCTGTGTGACTGTCGCTGTTCAACACGTCTCCCCTCGACACGTTCGCACTGAACACGTCCCCCCTCGACACGTCTGCGCTCGACACGTCCCCTCAACACGCCCCCCAACACGTCTGCGCTCATATGTATACTTCAGTAACCTCATAAACGCACAAATGCAGCAGCAGCGACTGGCCTCAACTTTAATACTCATTTCTACAACATGAGGAAAATTTCACTTTCACATGTGAGATTAATAATAAACACTAAACTTCAGGATTTTCATTTAGAGGAAGGATTAGTGAAAAACATTATCACAACCTTAGTTTAAAATTTATATTAAAAAATTGTCAGAAAGGAGTAAATATAACAAATTCCTCAATAATATTACTCCAGATAGTTTAGATGAATAATTATTGAATCATTTGCTGAAAACAGAGTGAACTCCGCCTGAACACGGCGTCCTGCTCCGTAAAGGCTGTTTGGATAATAAAAGGTTCTGAAAAATAGATTTTAATTGGAACTCTGTCTGATGGAGAACACAAACAGAACCCAAGGTTCTAAAGAGAACCCTGCACTTTTCTAACCGAGGAACACACTGGGTTTCATTTAATAGTGTAAGATCTGATGTTAATTGTTTTATTTGTCGTGTTCGTGAGTGAAACTGGTGACATGTCAGTGACACCTGACTGTTTCTCCTCCAACCAAAAAAATGTATTCATGCTTTTTAAATGATTATATTTAATGCAACATTAATAAACATTGATAATAATAATAATAATAATGTGCCCTGAGTGTCAGTGTTTAGTTTTCATTTCATTGAACTGATATACAAAAAACATCACCAGTACAGTTAAATTATAGAGAGGTGATGATTTATTAAATTAAAGCAGACACGTGAGCACTGTAAATACGAAAACTCTGTTCACTTCTGCTGTATGTTTAATTATTTAATTATATTTATATTCATATTTAACTTGCACTTTGACATTTTTTAGGTTTTCAAAAATTTTTTTGTAAATGCAAATGATTTTTTAACACTTTTAACACTGTTGAGTCGCCCAGGTCGAGATCAGTGCAGTGATGTAACTGAATATTAATATATGAATATTAATACATATATTGCATAATTATAATTATATTTATAATTATATTATAATGCATAAAATAAAACAAAATAAAATAAAGCTGTGTCGCAGATGCACCGCGCGGGTTTAGTCAAGTCAGCAGCTAGCTAAAAGCCTGCATGCTAATCAGAGAATTAGTGTGTGAGATTAGCGTAGAGCTTCCACTGAAGGTCAGTCAGATCAATAACTACAGATCAATGATGCTCATCAATCAGGGCGGGGCTAAGCATGAGTGACAGCTTCTGATTGGTGGTGGAATGAGAGTGCAGAAGTGTCAATGGCTGTGTGTGTGTGTGTGTGTGTGTGCTTGTCTGTGTAAAAGCAACCTTTAGATGACCTTCTGACTTCTCACTCTGTTTATCAGTTCTGGTCTTGTTGTCCTCATGAATGTTCATATTCACAAAGCTCATTAATATGCGCATAAACAGATGTGTTCAAGTCACTGTGAGGAGATCTGTGTGTGTGTGTGTGTGTGTGTGTGTGTCTCTGTCTTAAGCAGGTCAAACACAGTTCAGCCTGAAAGAGCACACACACACACACACACACAGCTACAGTGACTCCAAAGCAGAATATTTTATTTGTTCCTTGGTGTAAAATAAATGTACACACGACATCATCACTGCATATGATGACATCATCACTGAAAATAAAGACATCATCACTGAAAATAATGACATCATCACTGAAAATAATGACATCATTGCTGCATGTAATGACAGGAGGAGTGAAAACTACAGGAGTACTGGTTTTGTTACTATATGATTCATTATGATATGATTCAGTACTATATTCAGTACTATATGATTCGTTACTGTATGATTCATTATGATATGATTCAGTACTATATTCAGTACTATATGATTCGTTACTGTATGATTCATTATGATATGATTCAGTACTATATGATTCGTTACTGTATGATTCATTATGATATGATTCAGTACTATATTCAGTACTATATGATTCGTTACTGTATGATTCATTATGATATGATTCAGTACTATATGATTCGTTACTGTATGATTCATTATGATATGATTCAGTACTATATTCAGTACTATATGATTCGTTACTGTATGATTCATTATGATGTGACTCAGTACTGTATAATTTATTACTCTATGATTCATCAGGAACAGACTCAGTACTGTATGACTCATTTTATATGATGCATTGATTCTCTATGTGTACAGCAGGAATAAACCTCTCAGAGATGAGATTTATGTGTGGTTTGTGTGTGTGTGTGAGTGTGTGTGAGTGTGTATGTGTGGTTTGTGTGTGTGTGTGTGTGTGTGTGTGTGAGTGTGTGTGAGTGTGTGTGTGTGTCTTTGTCTAACTGTCTTGATGTCTTTGACCTTTCTCTGACCTTTATTCATGGATATCAGTAGCAAACAACATACTGATGCAATCCCCGTGAACACACGAAAACACACACAGTAACACACACACA
>NC_069715.1:217500-222500 GCF_027358585.1 Pangasianodon hypophthalmus
CACACCGAGATCTTTTACTGTTAGACTACTTGAAACAGAGAGACCATCTAAAGTAACAGTGTGATCTCTAAACTTACTTCTAGCGGCTTGTGGTCCCAGTACCAGAACCTCTGTTTTTTCTGGGTTTAGCAGGAGAAAGTTGCTTAGCATCCAGTCTCTTATGTCTATCGCACATGCCTCAACTTTCTTTAACTGGCTATTCTCATCTGGCCTAGCTGAGACGTATAACTGTGTGTCATCAGCATAACAATGGAAGCTAATATTATGTTTACGGATTATGTTACCTAAAGGGAGCATGTATAACGTGAAAAGCAGTGGGCCTAAGACTGAACCCTGCGGAACGCCATATTCTACTCGATAACGTGCTGAGTGGTCACCGTTTAAATCTACAAACTGATAGCGATCGGTTAAATAAGATCTAAACCAGTCGAGGGCTGAGCCCTTAATTCCTACGACCTTTTCCAGTCTGTGAAGAAGGATATTATGGTCGATAATGTCGAACGCTGCGCTAAGGTCGAGTAAAATTAATAGACTAATGCAACCCCGATCAGAGGCTAATAGCAAGTCATTGACTACTTTGACTAATGCTGTCTCTGTGCTGTGGTGGGGCCTGAAACCTGACTGATAAAGTTCATAGATATTATTACTTTGTAGATATGAAATTAGCTGCTGCGCTACTACTTTCTCTAGTATTTTAGATAGAAAGGGAAGGTTTGAAATCGGCCTATAGTTAGTTAAGTTGTTAGGGTCAAGGTCTGGTTTCTTCACTAGTGGTTTAATAACAGCTAATTTAAGTGATTTTGGAACGTACCCATTGCTCAGTGAGGAGTTAACTATTTTAAGCAGGGGTTCACTTACGGTTCCAACTATTTGCTTAAGAAGACGTGTTGGTACCGGATCTAATAGACAGGTTGATGATTTAGCAGAAGAGATGAGCGAGATTAAATCATTCTCTTCAAGAGGAGTAAAACTTTCTAAGCTCTGATCTATGGTTAGTCTATCCTCCCAGTCTATTGTATAATTTGGACTTTGGGCCTGTATCTCCTGCCTAATGTTTTTAATTTTGCTATCAAAGAATTTCATGAAATCGTTACTTTTGTATGCTGTTATTGTGGAGATTTCTGTCGATGTCTTATTCCTAGTTAATTCTGCTATGGTGTTAAATAAGAATTTAGGATTACTTTTATTATTTTCTATAAGCGTTGATAAATAAGTGGACCTAGCTTGCCTTAGAGCTTTTTTATAGGCTAAAATACTGTCTTTCCATGCTATTTTAAATGCTAGGAGTTTGGTCTGGTGCCATTTACGCTCTAGCTTTCGGGCGTTCTGTTTTAGAGAGCGGGTGTGATCACTATACCATGGAGCGAGTTTCTTATCTTTAATTGTTTTTCTTCTAAGTGGGGCTACATTATCTAAGGTACAGCGGAATGTCGACTCTAAAAATTCTGTCGCCTGTTCGAGTTCTAAAGGGTCTGAAGGTGACCCTATACTAGCGGATAATTCTGGTAGGTGATTTATAAAGCTCTGCGCGGTCGCAGGTGTTATTGTACGGCTAAATCGGTAGCGCGGTTCTGTGTGTACAATGCTACTGTGACGCACACAAAACGAAATCAGACTGTGATCTGATATTGCCTCAGACTGCGGGATTATCACTATATCTGTTATATTAACTCCAAAAGATAATATTAAGTCTAACGTATGACCTGCTTTATGTGTGGATCCTACAACACACTGATTGACTCCCAATGAGTCAAGTATGGATGTAAACGCTATCTTCAGCGGGTTGCCTATATTCTCAAAATGAATGTTAAAGTCTCCGGTAATTAACGCTCGGTCCACAGAAACAACTAGGTTTGATAGGAAATCTGTAAATTCACTAAGAAATTCAGAGTACGGTCCTGGGGGTCTGTAGATAATAACTAACGGAAGGGACTGTGATGACTTATCATTAGCGACTGCACTTATGTTACTATAAAGTGCTTCAAATGAATTAAAGTTTTGTCCTAGTTTCTGTATGATGGTCAGATTATCCTTATGAATAACTGCGACGCCTCCTCCTCTACCGGTTAAACGAGGCTGATGTATGTAGCTATAAGCGGGCGGACTAGCTTCATTTAATGCAACATAATTGTTCTGCCTAATCCATGTTTCTGTTAAACATAACGCGTCATACTCCTGGTCCGTGATCAGTTCATTAACTAAGAGCGTTTTAGACTCAAGAGATCTGATATTTAGCAAACCTAGCTTTAGAGTAGAGGTGCAGGCTGCACTCTCAGTATTATTATCTAATGTAGGTATGTTTATTAAATTGCTAAAACAGACTTTATTCTTTCTTAATTTTAATACAGCACGGGGAACAGACACAGTCTCAATGCTATGTACCCTAGGTGACGACTCTAGGCAGCTAGCAGACGGTTGAGTTAAGCCAATTGTATCAGTCTGGTGAGTTGGACAGTGGCCATTATAATTGCAATCTAAGGTATGGCTTACCAGTCAGATGGTGCGTAGTGTCCTAGAGATGTTGTCCGAGAGGACCGCTGCTCCAGCTCTGCTTGGGTGCAGGCCGTCAGTGTGGTAGAGCCTAGGACGCTCCCAGAAAATATTCCAGTTATCAATAAAGGGTAATTTCTGGTCTTGACACCATGACTGTAACCATTCATTAAAAGCAAATATCCTACTGAACCTCTCAATTCCTCGCTGGAACGTGGGAAGCGGTCCTGACACGATGAAGGTTAGAGTTAAAGGTTAGAGTTTAGGGTTGAAGGTTAGAGTTAAAGGTTAGAGTTTAGGGTTGAAGGTTAGAGTTAAAGGTTAGAGTTTAGGGTTGAAGGTTAGAGTTAAAGGTTAGAGTTTCGGGTTTAGTGAATGTTCAGTTTAGGGTTGAGGGCTTAGAGCGAGTCGGGGTTAGGTCACTGTGTTTAGTGTTCTGGCTTTAACCTCAGGGTTTGGACTTCACAGTTTAAGTTCTGCCTTAGATATAGGGGTTAGGGTTTATAATGAGTGGTGATGAGTGTGTGTGTTGATGTGATGAGTGTGTGTGTTGATGATGTGATGAGTGGTGATGAGTGTGTGTGTTGTGTGTGTGTGTGTGTTGATGATGACGTGGTGATGAGTGTGTGTGTTGATGATGTGATGAGTGGTGATGAGTGTGTGTGTTGTGTGTGTGTGTGTTGATGATGACGTGGTGATGAGTGTGTGTTGATGATGTGATGAGTGGTGATGAGTGTGTGTGTTGATGATGTGATGAGTGGTGATGAGTGTGTGTTGATGTGTGTGTGTGTTGATGATGACGTGGTGATGAGTGTGTGTGTTGATGATGACGTGGTGATGAGTGTGTGTTGATGATGTGATGAGTGGTGATGAGTGTGTGTGTTGATGTGTGTGTGTGTGTTGATGATGACGTGGTGATGAGTGTGTGTTGATGATGTGATGAGTGGTGATGAGTGTGTGTTGATGTGTGTGTGTGTGTTGATGATGTGATGAGTGGTGATGAGTGTGTGTGTTGATGTGTGTGTGTGTGTGTTGATGATGTGATGAGTGGTGATGAGTGTGTGTGTTGATGTGTGTGTGTGTGTGTTGATGATGACGTGGTGATGAGTGTGTGTTGATGATGTGATGAGTGGTGATGAGTGTGTGTGTTGATGTGTGTGTGTTGATGATGACGTGGTGATGAGTGTGTGTTGATGATGTTGTGTTCCTCAGTATTCCAGGCTCGGCTGTGTGTGCCTTCTCCATGCCGGATATAGAGAAGGTGTTTGAGGGACGCTTTAAGGAGCAGAAGACTCCGGACTCGGTGTGGACTCCTGTTCCAGACGACAGACTGCCCCGACCGCGGTACAGCACTCACTCTGCTTTACTCATCTTTCAGCTGCATTTTTCCGTCCTGTGCCTTGGTGCACTGGGTTCTGCAGTTTTGTGGCTGATGTGTGTAAGTGTGCTGATGTTCAGGTGAGACAGCGGGACACGTTACAGGTGTGTTACGCTGTAGAGACGCTGAGGGTGCAGTGAGACAGAAGTGTGCTAAATAGTGCGCACTACAGGAGGGATGAATAATGAATGAGGAATAATTAGCTGTATGGAAGCAGGTGTAGGTTTACAGCTGAGTGCTGTTACTCTCGAGTGTGACACTGTGTGTGTGTGTGTGTGTGTGTGTGTGTGTGTGTGTGTGTGTTCAGGCCGGGATGCTGTGCTGGTCACGGATCAGCAGAATCTTACAAAAGCTCAGTCGAGTTTCCGGATGAAACGCTGCAGTTTATAAAGTTACACCCACTGATGGACGCCGCTGTGCCCTCCATCCGAGACGAGCCCTGGGTCACCAAGACCAGAGTCAGGTACGCACGAGTGTGTGTTACTGTGTGTGTTACTGTATGTGTGTGTATGTGTGTGTGTGTGTGTTCGTTTTCCAACTGCAATTTAAGAAGTTCAGTTAGTTCTAAAAGTCTGAGTGCACGAACAATAACTTCCTCATTAACGTGTGTGTGTGTGCATGTGCGTGTGTGTGCGTGTGTGCATGTGCGTGTGTGTGTGTGTGTGCGTGTGTGTGTGTGTGCGTGTGTGTGCGTGTGTGCGTGTGCGTGCGTGTGTGCGTGCGTGTGTGTGTGTGCGTGTGCGTGCGTGTGCGTGTGCGTGTGTGTGCGTGCGTGTGCGTGTGTGTGCGTGTGTGTGTGTGCGCGTGCGTGTGTGTGTGTGTGTGTGTGTACAGGTACCGGCTGACGGCTCTGGCGGTGGATAACGCAGCAGGTCCCTATAAGAACTACACGGTGGTGTTTATTGGCTCTGAGGCGGGCGTGGTTCTGAAGGTTCTGGCGAAGACGGCGGTGTTTTCGTTAAACGAGAGCGTGCTGCTGGAGGAGATCGACGTCTTTAACCAGGCCAAGTACGACATCAGCTCATTAATATTCATTACACTCTCAATAAATAAACTGAACTGTGGGTGCCTGTGATTGGATAGTCACTGTGATTGACAGGACAGAATGGGGAGGGGCTCAGTGACATCATCA
>NC_069715.1:227500-232500 GCF_027358585.1 Pangasianodon hypophthalmus
GACCGCTAGACGTTCTAGAACGTTCCGGACTCTCTGGAAGCTGGAATAACTGTGTGAATGATGTGTTTACTGCAGCAGAACAGGAAAAGCCGGCGCTGTCCGTCACGCCGTCCTCCGCTTCAGAACCTAAACATTCCCCACACACTCCTCCCTCTCTTCCTCCTCAACTCCTCGACACACGGAGATCCGTTCTCCGCGACGATTCGGAAACTTCCAGATCATTTGAATCGGTGATGGAGGGTAAGGCCTTGACGGGAGCAAGGGATTTTGGGTAATGCTGCTGCTAGCGATCATCTCTCTAAAGCTAGCTGTTAAAATACAAAAACATGGAAACGCACACACACGCACACACACACACACGCACACACACACACACACACGCACACACACACTGATGTGTTTAGTTAAGCAGATTGAAACTCATTCCATTTTACTGTTTTGTATTTTAATAGCTAACTTCCTCTTTAGCTGTTAGCTTAGCGAGGCGACGTTAGCAGCAGCGCTCAGGTCCCCACAGCTTACATGTCAGTTTATTTTCTTCATTTGTTCTTTCAGTTTTTTTCCTTCAGTGGAGCAACATGTCTTCTTTCTGTTCTCTTTTATCTGCTTTTTCTCAGTTCCTTTACTGTTTAGTTCTTGATTCTACTTTTCTTTCTCGTTCTTTTGTTTTTCCTGAAAGTCTTCCGAAGGCCTTACGCAGACCAGCACTGTTCCCGCTTCAGTTACTAACACTCGCTCAGTTTCTCTCGTGGACACTAACACACTCGGAAGACACGCTTCCTCTTCTCGATATGATCAGGTATCTGGGGCTGAACGCTAACAAACTTTACTCCTGGAACTCTTAAAGCTTTTAACGGCTGAGTGGACGACGTCTTCTTCACTAACATAATCCTGTTATATGAGCTGCTAGCTTCCGGCTAATCCGATTCTCTCATCTGCTCTGGATGCACTTCTGCTCCGTAGGGCTGGATTACCTTCACACGTCTTCATGAGTATAAAGTTTAAATAAATCTCAGGAAGTGAGCGAATGCCTGCTGGGGGGAGGTGGAGGAGGTGGAGGTGGAGGAGGTGGAGGTGAAGGAGGAGCTCTCCACTCTGTGTGTGTGTGTGTGTGTGTGTGTGTGTTCAGTGTGAGTTCACACGGCGTTGTTGTGTGTTCGCAGGCATTTGGGAGATCCAGTCGGCCGACTCCAACCAGCTGGTGCACATGAACATCCTGATCACGTGCGTCTTCGCTGCGTTCCTGTTGGGGGCGTTCATCGCCGGCGCTGTGGTCTACTGCTACCGAGACGTCTTCCTGCACAAGAAGACGCGCAAAATCCACAAAGCGGCGCACAGTAAAGACGAGGAGTCGGCACCGTCACGCACTGACTCCACCGGGAGCTTCACCAAGCTGAACGGCCTCTTCGAGAGTCCGGTGAAGGAATTTCCCAGCGCCATGGAGGAGGCGAGGATCTACTTCAGCGGAGACAAAGATGAAAAGAACCCAGAATCCAAGACCATCATCCTCAGCAGGCAAAACCCGGAGCTGGCGGCGTTGCCCACGCCCGAGTCGACGCCGGTGCTCCACCAAAAGGGGCTGCAGCCGAACAAGAGCCAGTGGGAAAAGGCACAAGGGAAAACGTGTGTGTCTCGGAAAGAGGCTCCGCCCAAAAGCCCACAAAACCCCAGCATCCCAAGTGCTGTCGTGCTTCCAAACGCAACGCACGAGAAAACCGTCCCGAGCAGCGACACTGGCAGCGTGAAGTCGGTCCATAAAGAGCGGCGGCGTTCCGTAGACGCTAGAAACACACTTAACGAGCTCCTGAAACATCTTAACGAGGCTAACGAGGCTGAGACAATAAACGCCAACCCTAAAGCCATCATGGCCGACACGCCACGCCCTCGCCCGCACCTGATGCTCGAGCCCATGGGGAACTTAGCAGAAATCCCACCCAAAGTTCCAAGTCGGGAAGCGTCACTTTATTCCCCGACATCCTATTCCCCGCCCTCATCCTACTCGGCTTCGTCCTATTCGCCGTCGTCCTCGTTACCCAGACACAGTCCCACCAAACGCGTGGACGTCCCGTCCGTGCCCACGTCACCCACCGGACAAATGGGGACCCTCGATAGGCAGCGTTTCCAGCGCGTCGGCTCCGCCCACCGCCATGCCGGATCATCCGGCGCTGTGGTGGTGCGTCACTCCAGTTTCAACCGAGGTGCGCTGGCTCCGCCCACACCGCCCTCCAGGATGGACTCGCAGGGCATCTCGAGGCAACACAGCTACAGCGGATACGGATCACTTCCTCGGACTTCTGTTAAACGAACGGCGTCGTTAAAGCCGGACGTTCCGCCCAAACCCGGAGGATTCGTACCGCAAACGAGGCCCGTAAACAAATACAGCTACTGAGCCGAGGACCAATCACGCACTCCGGAGAACGCAGGCCAACGATAAAAAGCTGTTTTGGCTCAGATGAGGACAGTAAAAGAAACATGGCTACTGAACGGAGTGGGAATTAAACGTAGTGAAGGCAGGAATACGGCCAGTTACTCCATAAACGAGTGAAATGACGGGATTTAACGAGGGCGGGGTTTG
Source organism: Pangasianodon hypophthalmus (assembly GCF_027358585.1). Lineage (NCBI taxonomy): Eukaryota > Metazoa > Chordata > Actinopteri > Siluriformes > Pangasiidae > Pangasianodon > Pangasianodon hypophthalmus. Next base: position 230,076 of record NC_069715.1, read on the forward strand.
AGGAACTGTTCCAGGAGACACGGCGAGCGCAGGAAGTATGACAGAAACGTCTCCACGTGAAGCTGATCCTCTGCGAGACCGAGCGAGAAATGAAACTCTGCCGAGACGAACGGATCCGTGGGATGTTTACGTCACAAACGAGGGAAGTTTAAATGCCTATAAATCAGAAACAAAACGGTGGAACATTGAAAGAGCCAATGAGCAAAAACGTTGACCTGCGAGGCGGCAGGGACGTCTGAGGTCAAAGGTTAAAGGTCATGTGGGATTAACCTGTTGCAGGAATACTTGAAATATGTTTCTTGTTAACCAGCATCGATTAAAAATAAATACGTAGGACTGAGGAAAAGCTGTGCATTCGACTGGAGGAATGATGCGAGGTGGTGACGTGTGTCATGGCGACGGGAAACGTTACGAATTTACGTAGTTACAACGTTCCACAAACGCTCCGAGGATGCACTTACAGCTGGCTTCTCTCCAGCTCCGGTTATTACTGTCCTAAAACTAAACCGTTAACATTACTGTGTGTGTGTGTGTGTGTGTGTGTGTTTCTGTGTGTGTGTGTGTTTCTGTGTGTGTGTGTGTGTGTGTGTGTCCATGTGCCTGCTCTGAACTTTTTGTTTTATTTTTTTAAACTCACTGGGAAACATTTCAATAATTTGCTGCTACTGAGTTTAGACGAACAATGGTATTGTGTGTGTGTGTGCATGTGTGTGTGTGTGTGTTTCTGTGTGTGTGTGTGTGTGTGTGTGTGTGCATGTGTGTGTTCAGCCACTGAACAGCAGTTTATTATTTCATTATTCAATCTGAGAAACACACTGAGGTCGAATTTTTCATTTATAAAACTCCTGAATTTCAGTAATTTAAATAATCGTAGTCGATCTGCGAGACGTCTGTAGTTTTGCACTGGAGCTACGAGGCTAATGTAGCTAACACGTAGTGGAAGCTTATAGCTACCACTTTAGCATTGTGCTAAATAACTGCATGTCTAAAATGTCTAAAACACACTCCGTGTTCTAATGAGCTGTTATATTAACCTCCAGATTTCCACCCAGACTCGGCCGTTACAGAATCTGAATGAATTTGCGCTTGTAATCACTGTAACAGCTACCGCTGTGTCCTAGCAACCAGTCATGCCGGTAATGACGACGACTGTAAATATATAAATATATAAATACGGACATTTCAGAGGCAAGTGTGTGTTCTGTGCCTTACCGAGAAACACTCGCTGTGGATTTTCATTTCCTTAAAATCATTGCACATTTAATCATGAGAAGAATGAAAGGAAAAGAGAAAAACAAGAACGATGACAATAATAATAATAATAATAATAATAATAAAGAATAATTTTGCCTGCAGAATGTATTGCATTTAATGTCGAGAATCGCCTTCACTCCGCTGTTTACGACTCGATGCCCAGAGACGACTTTATTCTGTTTAATTCTCTTAAAAATAACAAGTTGTTTCTTGTGTTTAAGATGCGTACGGCTGAAACGCTAGCTATAGCATTACCATTAGCCTGTTAGCGGGGGGTTTAATCCACAGCCAGGCGACGGAGAGGAAACATTAGCGGAGCATTGATTGTTTTTCTTATGCTGCAGTTTCACTGATTTGTTATTAAAATGTTTTTGAACATGCTGCTCAGTGATTCATCTCTAAATCTAATCACACGTTCAGATTATTATATAACTTATATTTATGCAATTAAACGTCACATGGAGGAAAACCGGAGTGGTTGTGGAATAAACCCCACAGAAACCATGTTAGCTAGCTAGTGCTAATCCTGCAGCTACGTGAGAAGTTTCGCTTTAGCGCATCCACACGGCTGACGTTCAGCTTCGTGATGTCGAGATAACGGTACAAAAAAACAATCATCAATACCTTGGATTTAAATACAAGATTAAATAAAAATAAATTTTTGCAATTAAAGTTATTAACTAAAATCGTATTGCTGTAATTAACTTGGGAAGAAAAAAGAAAGAAAAATCCATCGTTGTTGTTGTTTTGCATGTGTGTCTCTTTACAAAGGTGTTTAGGTCTGATTTGTTTACATTTGATTAGACGTGTGCCGATCATCACCTGAACGTTAATCTGATATAATCGCCGTATTACCGTGTGTTCAGAAGCTTTCAGAAGACGTGTGTCCTGATGTTCAGGGGCACAGACGCTAAAATAAGCTCCGCCCCCACGGCGATATCGTGTGTGTGTCTGATTTTCGGCCACGCCTCCACCTGGTGATGTACGCGCTGTAGCTGTATTCGCATTCTAAACGTTCACACCGCAGTCACGTCCGTGCACAACAACAAACGCAACTCGTTTTATTTTAAACGCTAAGACTGTGCGGAAACTGGCTGTTTGTTTGTTTTATGTTTTTTTTTTTTTTTTTGTTCCTCCAGAGTATTTTAACGTGTAGGTCTGTTGCGAAACC
>NC_069715.1:248410-265910 GCF_027358585.1 Pangasianodon hypophthalmus
AATCCATACATTCAGTCTAAGATGTATAAGATTAAATAAAAGAGTAAGCAGTGTGTCGCGTACTGAAACACTCCAGCGGTATAATGAGGAGTTTCCTCCTGACAGTGTGACACGACTCGGAGACAAACACAAACCCAATCTGATCCGTATCCTGCTCACGTCTCCGTCTGTTTCCCATCATAATGTAGTGCAGGAAAGCCGGAGAGTAAGTCACGAGTGATTAGTAAAACACTACCCACAGAGTCGCTAGACATCGCCAGATGATGTCATAGACTAATTTGCATATTGGATGAATCATGATGATCATTTGCATAACAAAACCTGTATGAAAAATGAAGCATTTGTAAAGACAGACTACAATACAATAGGCTTATAGAAGACAGCAGATGTGAGAAAAGCTCCTGTAATGCCTTGCTGAAGATAAAGTATCCATACTGCAGTGAGAGATCACCTCATGATGATCTTCTCCCTCCACAGGCACCATTTCAGCTGGAGGTTCTCCACAGATTTCAGCACATGTTCAGAGACAGAGCAGCTGCTGTACCACACGGTGATGTGGTGAGTCAGAATGCTCTCTAAGCCACAGCAATAAAACTTTGACCAGAATGTGAGAAGATAGATGGGTTTTTCAGTCTCCAGATGAGGATGGAGATGCTGAAGGTCTAACAGAGGTGCTCAGGGAGGTGGACGCTTACGTACATGAAGTTGGAGACATGTTCTACCTCAGACAGATTAATGTTCACTTCCTGTAGTGAAATCTTAGGGAGATCTTTGGTCTTCTTGGTCAGTTTGTTCTCAGATAATGGACCTCCTCCATGTTTCTGATGAGGTTCATGCTGCTGGTGTCGTCCTTCAACATGATAACTCTATCAGAACCATGTTTGTGCGAACAGTTTAAAGTGAAGATAGAGAAGAGTAGAGGGCTGAGTATGCACTCCTGTGGAACACCAGCGTTCAGGATGAGCGTGGAGGAGGTGTGGTCATCTAAAGTCCACAATCTGATTACACCCAGAAAGTGCTGATGCCGAGGCCACTGAGAAAGCTCACCAGCCTGGAGATGATGATGGTGTGAAATTCTGAACTAAAATCAATAAACACTATTCGTTACCTCGATGTTGCTGTGTGTCGGGTGGAGATGAAGGCGTCCTCCACTGACCTGGCTGCGTGATGCAGAAGCTGATGGAGATCCAGGGCTGGAGAATGGAAAAGCTTTGATGTGAGCCAAAACCAGCTCCTCAAAGACAAAGGGGTCGTGCAACAGAGCGGAAAGAATTCAGCCTCAAAGGTAAAGTCTGGTAAAGTCAGCTGCCCCTCTGAGCTCCTTATTTTGGAAAAAAAATGAGAGCAGCATCTCATCATGTGACCTTCTCTCTGTAAACAATCCCATAATCCTGTTCACTGAACCAGAGGAACACGAAAGACTTCACAAAATGTCACATCGATTGAGGAGTCATTTAGAAATGTAAGTGAATCAGTCAGGAAACTGTGTAAAAATGCAAGTTAACCACTTCAGGAGTTATTTACAATTTACAAACATAAGTGAATCACTTAAAGAGTTATTTACAACTGCAAAGTAGACTATTACAGGAATCGTTTATAGTCATAAGTGAATCAATTAAGGAGTCATTTAAAATTGTAAGTAAATTACTACAGGAATCATTTACAAATGTAATGTAAAAGTGAATCACTTAAGGAGGCACGCAGGGATGCGGAGTGACGCAGTTTGAGCAGCAGTTGGAAAAGACGCGGTTGTTAACTTCACGTGACTCAGAGGAAGCACGTGTTAGCCGTGACTGGTGGGCGGGAATTAGCAAATTAACATTAAAAATTCTGACCAATGAGAGACAGATATCTTTAAAAGAGGTGGAGACTACAGAAGCATCTTTAGTCCAATAAGGAAACGCTGTGTGTTGAATATTGTAGAATATTACAGAACTGGATGTGATCCGTCTCTCCACGTCACAGCGGTCAGGTATTCTCTGTTACTGTACATTTAGCGAGTGTGTGTGTGTGTGTGTGTTAAACACAGCAAGGGGTCAGAGGTCATGTTAACATGCCTGTGTGTGTGTGTGTGTGTGTGTGTGTGTGTAGGAACATAGCCTGAGAGCATAGTCTGTAAATGTGCTCACACTGCCATCTGCTGGCTGATCCACACACACACACACACACACACACACACACACACACACACACGCACACACGCACACACGCACACACAATCTCACTAAACGAGACTTTGCAGGTCTAATGGAGTTAAAAAGTCACGTCTACACCACCATCAGAAACTAAAACTCTATTAGTGTGTATGTGTGTGTGTGTGTGTGTGTGTGAGGGGAGAGAGAGAGAGAGAGAGAGTGTGGGTGTGTGTGATAATCTCAGCTACATTAGCCGTGTAGCTCCAGTGCAAATACTGAAGAAATAAATGAGGACATGAAACACGTGGCAGCTGATTTGAGCTCAGTGTAAATCTGTGCAAATATCATTTTAAATAAAGGTTAATGTCTGAATGAATAAACACACAAGCACCTGACTCTGTTTCAGTAAACCAAAGCAAGCAAAGTTCCAGAAATAAAGAAATGTTCAAAACTCATTACACACACACTCACACACACACACACACACACTCTCACACACACACAGGTTAATATGCTACACTCAGATGAAGTTTAATGTGAGAATAAAACACACACAGGCTACAGAAGTGTAAATAAACTCACTTACCTGGTGAAGTTCAGCTTCCATCTCCACTCCCAAATCAACCACAGGATCAAATACAACACTAACACACACACACACACACACACACACACAACTTAACACTAACACTAACACACAAACTAACACACAACTTAACACTAACACGAACACACTGACCACCACCTGTAAGAACTGACCACACAGACATGCCTCAACATGACCCTACTGCAGTTACACACACTCACCACACGGGGGAGCTGCAGACACACACACACACACACACACACACACACACACACATACACACACTCTCTCTCTCGCATACACACACACACACACATACGCACACACTCTCACATATACACACTCTTTCACACACACACACACACACACACATACACACACTCTCTCTCACACACACTCTCTCTCTCGCATACACACACACGCGCACACACACACACACACTCTTTCACACACACACTCTCTCACATACACACACACACACTCTTTCACACACACTCTCTCTCACATATACTCACACACACTCTTTCACACACACGCTCTCTCTCACACACACACACACACACACATACTGCTCCTCAGGTGCATTTACATTTACATTTATTGCATTTGTCAGATGCTCTTATCCAGAGCGACTTACAATAGTGCTTTAGTCTATCAGTAATACATTCTGATACTGACTCACTAGGTCACAAACTAGGAACACCATCAGTCCCAATCTCTGTTGGGGAGGAAATAAACAAGCGCTCAGACAATACTTTTTTTTTTTTGGTAAGTGCTAATTTAAGTATTTTATGAAGAGGTAGGTCTTTAGACGTGGTTTGAAGACTGCCAGTGACTCAGCTGTTCGGACATCTAGGGGAAGTTCATTCCACCACCGAGGCTCCAGAACAGAGAAGAGTCTTGATGCAGGTCTTCCTCGTACCCTGAGAGATGGAGGGATCAGTCGAGCAGTGCTAGAGGATCAGAGGGAGCGTGGTGGCGCTCGAGGTGTGATAAGTGCTTTGAGATAAGTGGGTGCTGGTCCGTTTTTGGCTTTGTAGGCGAGCAGCAGTGTTTAAATCTGATGCAGCAGCTACAGGAAGCCAGTGGAGGGAGCGCAGCAATGGGGTGGTGTGGGAGAACTTAGGAAGGTTGAAAACCAGTCGTGCAGCTGCATTCTGGATCAGTTGCAGAGGACGAATGGCGCTCAGAGGCAGAGCTGCCAGGAGTGAGTCGCAGTACATCCTCATATGGGTTTACACTGTAGAGTGCGTGTGTGTGAGCACAATGTGTGTTGGTGTAGTCCATGGAAAACAACTGAAGCGTTTTCGTGGCAGTGTGAAGCATTGCCGGTGGACAGGTCCAGAGTGAAGGGGGGGAGGTCTGGATCACCGGCAGCTCAGGAGTGTAGCTCGGCAGAAGGAGAAGGAAAGTGGTTAGGTAAAATGAATCACCTGGGATGAACAGCAGTTCAGTTTTGGTGGGATTAAGTTTCAGCTGTCATCCATGATGAGATGTCTGCTAGACATGCTGATATCCGAGCAGAAACATGAGAGTCTGAGGGAAGGAGAGGATGAGTTGAGTGTCATCTGCATAGCAGTGGTATGAAAACCCATGTGAGGATATGACCGCACCAAGAGATCGGGTACTGAGCCTTGTGGGTCACCAGTGGAGAGTCTGCGAGGAGCAGATGTGGATCCCCTCCATGTCACCTGATATGACCGACATTCCAGGTGGAAAGCAAACCATTGCCATGCTGCACTACGAACTCCAAGACTCATGAGGGAGGACAAGAGAGTCTTGTGGTTCACTGGGTCAAACGCTGCTAAAAGGTCGAGGAGGATGAGGACTGAAGACAGTTTGGCTGATCTAGCGGCATGTAGCTTCTCACTGACGGCCAGAAGGGCAGATTCTGTGTGGAGTGTGCCGGTTTGAAGCCAGACTGATTGGGATCTTGGAGGTTGTTCTGTGAGAGATGGAGATACAGCTGATTGTAGATGTGTAGAGGTGCATGTACTTGTAGTTTGTAATATTTATGTATTTATTTAAATTCATTTAAAGTTATATGAATTTATAATGATATATAATATTATACTGATACTGAAACCTTGTGATGCTACTGAAATCCATCTCATACTGATTTCCTTAAAATATTTAGCTTTAAAATGCTTTTAATCTCTTACACTCTTACACTCTTACACATCCGATATCTGATGCGTTTTGTGCTGGTGTCAGTCCGATACTGGTACTGGTACTGGTACTGGTACTGGTACTGATACTGGTACTGATACTGATACTGATACTGGTACTGATACTGGTAGTGATACTGGTACTGGTACTGGTACTGATACTGGTACTGATACTGCTACTGCTACTGATAGTGATACTGGTACTGATACTGATACTGATACTGGTACTGATACTGGTACTGATAGTGATACTGGTACTGATACTGATACTGGTACTGGTACTGATACTGGTACTGATACTGCTACTGATAGTGATACTGGTAGTGATACTGGTACTGATACTGGTAGTGATACTGGTACTGGTACTGGTACTGATACTGATACTGGTACTGATACTGCTACTGATAGTGATACTGGTACTGATACTGATACTGGTACTGGTACTGGTACTGATACTGATACTGATAGTGATACTGATACTGATACTGATACTGATACTGATACTGGTACTGATACTGATACTGATACTGGTACTGATACTGATACTGGTACTGATACCGCTACTGATAGTGATAGTGATACTGGTACTGATACTGGTACTGATACTGGTACTGGTACTGATACTGCTACTGATAGTGATAGTGATACTGGTACTGGTACTGATAGTGATACTGGTACTGATACTGATACTGATACTGATACTGGTACTGATACTGGTACTGGTACTGGTACTGATACTGATACTGATACTGGTACTGATAGTGATAGTGATACTGGTACTGATACTGGTACTGGTACTGATACTGATACTGGTACTGATACTGCTACTGATAGTGATACTGGTACTGGTACTGATACTGATACTGATACTGATACTGATAGTGATACTGGTACTGATACTGATACTGACACTGGTACTGATACTGGTACTGATAGTGATAGTGATACTGGTACTGATACTGGTACTGGTACTGATACTGGTACTGATAGTGATACTGGTACTGATACTGGTACTGATACTGGTACTGATAGTGATACTGGTACTGACACTGGTACTGATACTGGTACTGATAGTGATACTGGTACTGGTACTGATACTGGTACTGATAGTGATAGTGATACTGGTACTGATAGTGATACTGGTACTGATACTGGTACTGATACTGGTACTGGTACTGGTACTGATACTGATACTGGTACTGATACCACTACTGATAGTGATAGTGATACTGGTACTGGTACTGATAGTGATACCGGTACTGATACTGGTACTGGTACTGGTACTGATACTGGTACTGATAGTGATAGTGATAGTGATACTGGTACTGGTACTGATACTGGTACTGATAGTGATAGTGATACTGGTACTGGTACTGATAGTGATACTGGTACTGATACTGATACTGGTACTGATACTGGTACTGATAGTGATAGTGATAGTGATACTGGTACTGATACTGGTACTGGTACTGGTACTGATACTGGTACTGATAGTGATAGTGATACTGGTACTGATAGTGATACTGGTACTGATACTGGTACTGGTACTGATACTGGTACTGATACCGCTACTGATAGTGATAGTGATACTGGTACTGGTACTGATACTGGTACTGATAGTGATAGTGATACTGGTACTGGTACTGATAGTGATACTGATACTGGTACTGATAGTGATACTGGTACTGATACTGATACTGGTACTGATAGTGATAGTGATACTGGTACTGATACTGGTACTGATACTGATACTGGTACTGATAGTGATAGTGATACTGGTACTGATAGTGATACTGGTACTGATACTGGTACTGGTACTGATACTGATACTGGTACTGATACCGCTACTGATAGTGATAGTGATACTGGTACTGGTACTGATACTGGTACTGATACTGATACTGATAGTGATACTGATACTGCTACTGCTACTGCTACTGCTACTGATAGTGATAGTGATAGTGATACTGGTACTGATACTGGTACTGATAGTGATACTGGTACTGATACTGGTACTGATACTGATAGTGAATATCGGATCAGTACCATCTCCAATTTCACTACAATAAATAATTTCACTTTTTTTAAATACAATACAGTAAAATTCACAGAGGCTCAGAGAAAAACCTCACACAGGAAATAAAACACCAAAGACCTCAAAGCACAGACGCGGAGTACAGATTATTATTATTATTATTATTATTATTATTATTAAAAATAACCATTTTTTTAATAAACCTGCAGAATCTTCACCTCAGAAACATGACATTAATCCACACGTTATGGACAGATGCTGAGATTTAAACACAGTTACTGTGAGAAAAGCGACGCGTGTGAGATTATTTATTATTATTAATGAATTCTGAGAGTCAGGTCACGATTCATCTCACTAATAAGCTTCAACGTTCCTCCAGAACATTCCTCCAGGACATTCCTCTAGAACATTCCTCCAGAACATTCCTCTAGAACATTCCTCCAGAACATTCCTCCACAACGTTCCTCTAGAACATTCCTCCACAACGTTCCTCTAGAACATTCCTCTAGATCTTTTCTCCAGGACATTCCTCCAGAACGTTCACATGACACTCACACAGCCTCTGGTATCTGAAACTCCCACTGATCCCGGGTGAAATAAACGTTTCTTCTGCATGGACAGGTTTGTAAACTCTTGTGTTTGTGTGTGATTTTGGATGTAATTTAGACAGATCTCTGGAGCCTCAGTCTGAACATGAACGCTGAATGTGGTGTATCTCAGGAACAGCGTCAGAGTGAACGCTCAGTGAGGAGAATAAACTGCGTGTGTGTGAGTGTGTGTGTGTGTGTGTAGTGACATCACGCTGTTACACACTTCCTACTTTCCCCCTCAGCGATCATCATGTGTCTCGCTTCTTCATCCACGTGCTTCAGAGCATTGTAGTTAAGCCCCGCCCCCGTCCGCCCCAGGCATGTAGTCACGCTCATGTCACTCAGTGACCTCTGACCTCAGGCTGGTCAGACCCCATAATCCTCTGCAGCACAGTGAAGATTAACCCTTTAACGTCCTCAGTGTTACTGCGACAGTGTTTCAGCCGCTCTGCTCCGGGGGCGTGGCCGAGAGAGGGGCGGGGTTTAAACTTTGCCAAAATATTTCTTTTATTTCTAATAAGTTTCTAATGTTTATTCATGGTTGTTTAACAATATTTTCCATTTTTACGTCACTTTCACACAAAAACCTGGGAAATATTTCTGTTTAATTTTTTTTTTATGCAAAACAGACATGCAGCTGATTAACTAAAGGTTTGTTCAGTTTCTCAGCTTGTTTGTGGGCTGTGAGCTCTAAATAATCACTAACTGTGACTTTGCAGCGTTAATTGTGTGTCATTTCTGTAACGAATGACCTACAGCTGAATCTGAGGAATTTTACTGAAGATCAGTTTGTTCATGTTTCTCTCTCAGGCTGCACCAGCAGGGGGCGCAGTGCGGGTCGGAGTCACTGCCTCTGGATATGAAGTGAGAGTAATAAAGGGCTTAAAACAGAATGTCATGCTGTGAACACTTTCCATTCAAGCTAACAAACTCCTAACCATCTGATTACTAATAAAATCTAAACCAGACAGAGACGTGTTCAGTAAAACGTGCGCTCAGTAAAATATCATGTTTTATAGTTTAGCTGTTAATCAGAACGACGCTGAAAGACGTCCGGACTGTAAATAAGTCACGGATTTATTGCTTTTCTGGAAGAAATTTCTTCACAAATTGAAGCCAAGCTAGCATTATCGTACTAATTTACAAATAAATCTTTAGCAGGAACATTACGTAAGTGATCTGGGACGGTGATCGTGATGTTGCTAAGTGACGGGGTGGAGGGGGTGGAGCTTAAGCTACAACTCATTAGCAAGTGTGTTCAGGTCATTATGATGAGCCGTTCTTATCACTTTATCATTAAACACTCTCACAGTTCAGCAGAGCTGCTCAGAATCCACAGGTCATGTGAAACACCAAGCTCCGCCTCTGCTGCATTCCCATTGGCTGCTGCAGGTGACCAATCAGAGTGCTCCTTGCTATGTTTAAAAGGTTTGTGCGTTCAGCTGTAAGGACTCTCCGGATGTTTCAGCAGCGGTGCGAGACGGAGCAGTGAGAGTTACAGCAGTGTCGCTCTCATGATCAGCGTTAGTGTGATTCATCGTTAATAAGCTATCTGAGGTAATAATCGCGTGAGGAAGAGGAGGATGAGTGAGGAGTGGGGGAGTGAGAGGAAGAGGAGGATGAGTGAGGAGTGGGGGAGTGAGAGGAAGAGGAGGAGAGAGACGGTGCTGAGTGTACTGGGATTAGTGCTGCTGTTATACGCCGCTGTGCAGCTCGTCTTCTACACCGCTACACACACTCCTGAACATCATCACAGACTGAGACGGGCGCTGGGTGAGTGTGTGTGTGTGGGTGAGTGTGTGTGTGTGTGTGAGTGTGTGTGTGTGTGTGTGTGTGTGTGTGTGAGAGAGACTAAATGTCCCCACAAGGACAGGAATATCTGTCTGCTCGCAGTGAGGAAAACTGCTTTATTACAAAACCTGCAGCTTTTATTATAAAAACTAAAAGAGCTGAAAACTTTCCTTTAGAGTTCAGTGCAGCGTAGTGTTAATTACCTGTGTTAATTATGTTAATGGAAGGTCCTCACAAGGATAGGAAGACAAATGTGTGTGTTTATTATATTTCCTTTTACAGTCAAGAATCTAGAGATAGGAGTTTAAATATAAAACTACAGGAATATGCAGATGGTATAACACACACACACACACACACACACACACAAACACACACACACAGACAGTATTTAGTTTAAATTCAGCGTGCTAATGTAACTCATTTATGTTCGTTTATGTTGTATTTCAGGTAGAAACGATTATTTTGTTCAATCATTTTTCCGATTTCTGGATAAAGTGCGTCCGCTCCCTTCGTAATCACGTCATGTCGTACTGTATATCCATGAAAAGCTCGAATCCTGCTGTATGATGTCAGTGTGTGTGTCACTGCGATGTTCGTCTCGTTTATAAACACACTGACTCGAGTGAAGCGCATTAAAGCACACTGGACTTTTATAACTGCTTTCATCAGAAAATCTACATTCAGAACTAAAGTCTCAGTTTCTAGATTATTTCTGCATTCAGGAAATTTTACAAACTGACACTAATTACACAAACGTTACACAACATGTAGATTATTGTCGGATTAATGTTGGATTTTATACATGGCATTATTTTAGTAAGTGGACAGTAAGGAACAGATTTTCCAACAAACTTCTGTAAAAGTCGTCACAGTGACATTAAAATTTGAATATTTTAAAGAATCGATCATCCAAATACTAGATTTTTGGCAACTTTACTTTAATTACATGAAGATTCATTTGCATAGTTTTTGATTAAATGTAAAAAAATTTTTTTAAAGCATCAAATACAAAAATATCCAGACTTTTTAAGGACAGAATTAAATTTTTTATATCTATTTATCCTCCTGTGGATGTATGGCCATGTCTCAGTCAGTGTTGAGGATAGAAAAGTGTTTGTTTGCAGGTTTTCGGTAAAGTGATGGTTTGGTTTTAGTCAGACGTGTGAACAGATTGTATAAAATACAGTTTTATTTGGTTCTCTGTTGAAGTTTTATCAGGATTCAGGAAAACAAATAAGCAGCTGTGTTTAATGCGATTTATTTTTTATGGGTATTATTTTATGATTATGTAAATATTAAAGCCTTAATGCTTGTTGTTTGTCTGATTATGTTGCAATTAGAGATTAAAAAAATATCCACAGGGTTTCATTTGTTTGTTTTTTAATTATACTAAATCACATGTAAAATGTGGAGAGTTTTATGTTGTTGCGGGACGAATGGAGTTGTAACTGTGTAAATAAAAGATTAATGTGAAGTAGGCTAATAACCATCTTATTTAACACGCCAGGTTAGCACTGATCCACGTTAGCGTAACTCACACTGGGACGTGATCTGACCTACTTGCCGTTTCAGCTAAACACAAGCCAAGTTTCAGATTTACTGAAAATGAAATGAAGGATTTAACAGGAATGTGTCTGACTGCTAGCAGAAGTGATGCTAATTTACTGTCACTTTAAACCTAAAGCTGTTTATTAACTATCTGGAATTGATCATTTTCCTAACTGAAATGTTTGCATGCAGATTATTTTAATTAAAAGTTGAAATAAAAGACAGTAATGTGAACAGTAACAGTCACTAACACTGTATTTATTCTGATTTCTGTTGCAGAGAATGAGAGCCGGTGTGTTCCTCCTCAGTCCTCCGAGTTTCCCGAGGGGTTTTTCACAGAACAGGAGCGTAAAGACGGAGGGATTGTTATTTATTTCATCATTATTTTTTACATGCTGCTCGCCGTCTCTGTAGTCTGTGATGAGTATTTTTTACCATCACTCGAAGTCATCAGCGACCGTAAGCCCGTGATCATTATTATTATTAGTAGTAGTAGTAGAAGGTAAATAGTGAGTTATTAATGTTATTGTTGTTATAATAATTATTATTATTTCTGTTGGTGGGGGTGATTCAGGGTGTTATTATTATTATTATTATTATTATTATTATTATTATTATTATTACAGTAACAGTCAGGAATAAAGCAGCTGGTAAAATTTTATTTTTAATCTTTTATTCAGGATTTAGTTTTGTGTCTGAGTCCATGGCAGACACAATTAATCCACATAAATCCATATTCACACTCCAACTAGGTCAGAATCACACACACACACACACACACACACACACACACACACACACACTACATACTAAAACACAATGATAAGTTGAGAATGCAGCAGGACTTAAAGCCCAGAGTGATACTGAGTGACTGGTGTCTCTGGGTCAGCAGGGGTGGAGCTTTAGTTAAAGGGTGGAGCTTTAGTTAAAGGGTGAAGTTTAAGTTAAAAGGTGGAGTTTAAGTTAGATTTAATCAGCACAATCATTTAATGTTACTTATGTTTGTTCGTTATCTTGCTGTTCGTTATCTTGCACTCGACTAAAGCATTTAATTAAACAATAAAATAGATTTCCGACTGTGAGATAACAGACTTGGATAATTTTGCTAATCTCAATAACTGTTTTATTTTATAATTAAACCCAGAATTTTATGCTAAACACTATGTTGAGCCATAGCATGATCCAAATGAACATAAATCAAACTGTTATAAATCAGACTTTTAGAGTTTTTAAATCAGACGTCCATCCGTGTGTGAGATGTCAGACTGGCATCAGACTGCAGGAGTTTTCACAGGAGGTCTGAGTGTGAGATCAGACGTGTCTAATGTGAATCTAATGTGCCGAGTATGGAGCTTATGTTTTAAACCTCAGCCGTGTTATAATCAGACTTCAACTCATCATTAACTCAGTCTGATTAAGTGTCTGATTAAAACACTTACTGAGTCTAATTACAGGAGACAGTGATAAAGGGGGTGTGGCCAAGGTGGAGCTGGGGGAGGAGTCTGCAGCCAAAGTTATGGTAATTTTATAATAATAATAATTATCGTTTCAGGTCTCGGTCTCTCTCAGGACGTCGCTGGTGCCACTTTCATGGCTGCTGGAAGCTCCGCCCCCGAACTCGTCACCGCCTTTCTGGGTAACAAAATAATACGCCATTTATTTATTTATTTATTTATTTAAATTTAGGGGAAGAATCTCAGTGTTTAGGTCACATGACAAATTTAATATGATATTTTATAATAAATATTTTGTTAAATCCTAATTATAGTATTACAATCCAGACTGTAATTTCTGTTACATTTTTAATTTTTTAAGTCCTTTTTCCCATAAGCTATTATTATTATTATCATTATCATTATTATTATTATTATTATTATTATTATTATTATTCAAAGCCTCAGTAGTTTGTGTAAGCTAAGCTGTGTGTGTGTGTGTGTGTGTGCAGGTGTGTTCGTGACAAAGGGAGATATCGGTGTGAGCACTATCGTGGGCTCCGCTGTTTATAACCTGCTGGGAATCTGCGCTGCATGTGGCCTCTTAAGCTCAGTGGTGTGTAAAATATACCCACACACACACACACACACACGCACACACACCCTAACCCTAACTCTAACTCTAACTCTAACCCTGTTTAGGTTAGTCGTCTGAGTTGTTGGCCGTTGTTCAGGGACTGTATCGCCTACGCCATTAGTGTGACCGCTGTGATCGCCATGATCTCTGATAACCAGGTGTACTGGTGAGTGTGTGTGTGAGTGTGTGTGTAAGTGAGTGCGTATATATATATATATATATTGTCTACCACAGTTGAAATTATGAGATCAAAGTGCAGACCTTGAGCTTTAATTTGTACAAATTACAGCACTTTTTATATGTGGCTCCACCCCTTTTTAAGAGACTGAAAGTAATTGGACAATTAGCTGCTCAGCTGTTCCATGGCCAGATGTGTGTTATTCCCTCATTATTCCCTCATTATTTCAGCAGACAAAAGGTATAGTGATGATTAAAGTGTGGCATTTGCATTTGGAATCAGGATGACCGGGTAGCTCAGGTGCTCAGGTGGGGAGGGATTCATCAGGAAGGACGTCCGACGTAAAACTGCGTAAAAAGCATGACAGAAGAACGCTTTCCCTGGAGAGGAAACTGCTTCACAACTGACCAGATGAAGAACATCCTCCAGTGTATCTGCGTCAAAGTCAACAATCACAAGAAGAATGATGGGAAGAGAAGAGTGTGGAGAAGGGAAGGAACTGCTCATGATCTGAAGCGTACCACCTCAACACCCGATGTGGGTGTGGGCGTGGATGTGTGAGTGTGGGCGTGAGTGTGGGCGTGGATGTGGGTGTGGGCGTGGATGTGTGAGTGTGGGCGTGGATGTGTGAGTGTGGGCGTGAGTGTGGGCGTGGATGTGTGAGTGTGGGCGTGAGTGTGGGCGTGGATGTGTGAGTGTGGGCGTGGGTGTGGGCATGGGTGTGGGTGTGAGTGTGGGTGTGGGCGTGAGTGTGGGTGTATATGTGGGTGTGGGTGTGGGCATGGGCGTGAGTGTGGGCGTATATGCAGGTGTGGGTGTGGGCGTGAGTGTGGGTGTGGGCATGGATGTGGGTGTGGGCGTGAGTGTGGGTGTGGGCGTGAGTGTGGGTGTGGGCGTGAGTGTGGGTGTATATGTGGGTGTGGGTGTGGGTGTGGGCATGGGCGTGAGTGTGGGCGTATATGCAGGTGTGGGTGTGGGTGTGGGCGTGAGTGTGGGCGTATATGCGGGTGTGGGTGCGGGTGTGGGTGTGGGCGTGAGTGTGAGTGTGGGTGTGGGCGTGGGTGTGGGTGTGGGTGTGGGCGTGAGTGTGGGTGTGGGCGTGAGTGTGAGCGTGGGCGTGGGTGTGGGCGTGGGTGTGAGTGTGGGTGTGGGTGTGGGCGTGGGCGTGAGTGTGAGCGTGGGCGTGGGTGTGAGTGTGGGTGTGGGCGTGGGTGTGGGCGTGGGTGTGGGCGTGAGTGTGGGCGTGAGTGTGGGTGTGGGCGTGAGTGTGGGTGTGGGTGTGGGCGTGAGTGTGAGCGTGGGCGTGGGTGTGGGCGTGGGTGTGAGTGTGGGTGTGGGTGTGGGTGTGGGTGTGGGTGTGGGCGTGGGCGTGGGCGTATATGCGGGTGTGGGTGCGGGTGTGGGCGTGGGCGTGAGTGTGAGTGTGGGCGTGGGCGTGGGTGTGGTGGGTGTGGTGGGTGTGGGTGTGGGCGTGGGTGTGGGCGTGGGTGTGGGTGTGGGTGTGAGTGTGGGTGTGGGCGTGGGTGTGAGTGTGGGCGTGAGTGTGAGTGTGGGTGTGGGCGTGGGTGTGGGCGTGGGCGTGGGCGTGGGTGTGGGTGTGGGCGTGAGTGTGGGTGTGGGTGTGGGCGTGGACCTGTCCAGCTGCCAGTGGAACTGGTTCTCTTGTGTTTATTGATGATGTGACTGCTGACTGAAGCAGCAGGATGAGTTCTGAAGTGTACAGGGAGATATTAACTGCTCACATTCACACACATGCTTCAGCACTCAGTGGATGGAGCTTCACAGTGCAGATGGACCTGAAGCACAATTCTAAAGCAACCCAAGACTTTAAGATAAAAAAATGAAATGTTCTACAATAACTGAGTCACTCACCTGAGCTGAATCCAGCTGAGCTGCATTTCACTTGCTTTGGCTGTAAATAGCTTTAAATGAAAGCTGAAAGTCTGCACTTTTTCATTATTACATTTCAACTCCTATAAACTGTAAGCAGCTAAAACAGCTATAACTTTATCAATGTGGAAATAATGTGCTGACTGTATACACAGAATTCACCCCTGACCTCTGCCACATTACTACAGACTGCGACTCAAACACACTCAATCAGGACTTATTTAACGATTTTACACAAAACAGTCCAAAGATCAGTATAGTTTGTAAATTATTCAGAAATAAAGTACATAAAAATAGTGATTGCATAAGTATCGACTGTGAAACAACCCCAACACTTACACTCCACACAACCCCAACCCCAACACTCCACACAACCCCAACACTTACACTCCACACAACCCCAACACTCTACACAACCCCAACACTTACACTCCACACAACCCCAACACTCTACACAACCCCAACACTTACACTCCACACAACCCCAACACTCCACACAACCCCAACACTTACACTCCACACAACCCCAACACTTACACTCCACACAACCCCAACACTTACACTCCACACAACCCCAACACTTACACTCCACACAACCCCAACACTCCACACAACCCCAACACTTACACTCCACACAACCCCAACCCCAACACTCCACACAACCCCAACCCCAACACTCCACACAACCCCAACACTTACACTCCACACAACCCCAACACTCCACACAACCCCAACACTTACACTCCACACAACCCCAACCCCAACACTCCACACAACCCCAACCCCAACACTCCACACAACCCCAACACTCTACACAACCCCAACACTTACACTCCACACAACCCCAACACTCCACACAACCCCAACACTCTACACAACCCCAACACTTACACTCCACACAACCCCAACACTCTACACAACCCCAACACTTACACTCCACACAACCCCAACACTTACACTCCACACAACCCCAACACTCTACACAACCCCAACACTCCACACAACCCCAACACTTACACTCCACACAACCCCAACACTTACACTCCACACAACCCCAACACTCCACACAACCCCAACACTTACACTCCACACAACCCCAACACTCTACACAACCCCAACACTCTACACAACCCCAACACTTACACTCCACACAACCCCAACACTCCACACAACCCCAACACTTACACTCCACACAACCCCAACACTCTACACAACCCCAACACTTACACTCCACACAACCCCAACACTCTACACAACCCCAACACTTACACTCCACACAACCCCAACACTCTACACAACCCCAACACTTACACTCCACACAACCCCAACACTTACACTCCACACAACCCCAACACTCCACACAACCCCAACACTTACACTCCACACAACCCCAACACTTACACTCCACACAACCCCAACACTCCACACAACCCCAACACTTACACTCCACACAACCCCAACACTACACAACCCCAACACTCTACACAACCCCAACACTTACACTCCACACAACCCCAACACTTACACTCCACACAACCCCAACCCCAACACTCCACACAACCCCAACACTCTACACAACCCCAACACTCCACACAACCCCAACACTCCACACAACCCCAACACTTACACTCTACACAACCCCAACACTTACACTCCACACAACCCCAACACTCCACACAACCCCAACACTCTACACAACCCCAACACTTACACTCCACACAACCCCAACCCCAACACTCCACACAACCCCAACACTCCACACAACCCCAACACTTACACTCCACACAACCCCAACACTCCACACAACCCCAACACTTACACTCTACACAACCCCAACACTCCACACAACCCCAACACTTACACTCCACACAACCCCAACACTCCACACAACCCCAACACTTACACTCCACACAACCCCAACACTCCACATACACAACCCCAACACTTACACTCTACACAACCCCAACACTCCACACAACCCCAACACTCCACACAACCCCAACACTTACACTCCATACAACCCCAACACTCCACACAACCCCAACACTTACACTCTACACAACCCCAACACTCCACACAACCCCAACACTTACACTCCACACAACCCCAACACTCCACACAACCCCAACACTTACACTCCACACAACCCCAACACTTACACTCCACACAACCCCAACACTTACACTCCACACAACCCCAACACTCCACACAACCCCAACACTTACACTCCATACAACCCCAACACTTACACTCCACACAACCCCAACACTCTACACAACCCCAACACTTACACTCCACACAACCCCAACACTCCACACAACCCCAACACTTACACTCTACACAACCCCAACACTTACACTCCACACAACCCCAACACTCCACACAACCCCAACACTTACACTCCATACAACCCCAACACTTACACTCCACACAACCCCAACACTTACACTCCACACAACCCCAACACTTACACTCCACACAACCCCAACACTCTACACAACCCCAA
>NC_069715.1:268410-278410 GCF_027358585.1 Pangasianodon hypophthalmus
ACACACACACACACACACAGCCTCTCAGACACGCCCCGCGGTACACACACACACATACACACACAGACACACACACACACACACAGCCTCTCAGATACACCCCGCGGTACACACACACACACACACACACAGCCTCTCAGACACACCCCGCGGTACACACACACACACACACACACACACACAGCCTCTCAGACACACCCCGCGGTACACACACACACACATACACACACAGATACACACACAGCCTCTCAGACACACCCCGCGGTATACACACACACACACACACACACAGCCTCTCAGACACACCCCGCGGTACACACACACACACACACACACACACACAGCCTCTCAGACACACCCCGCGGTACACACACACACACACACACACACACACACACAGCCTCTCAGACACACCCCGCGGTACACACACACACACACACACACAGCCTCTCAGACACACCCCGCGGTACACACACACACAGACACACACAGACACACACAGCCTCTCAGACACACCCCGCGGTATACACACACACACACACACACACACCCCGTGGTACACACATACACACACACACACAGCCTCTCAGACACACCCCGCGGTATACACACACACACACACACACACACACACAGCCTCTCAGACACACCCCGCGGTATACACACACACACACAGACACACACACAGCCTCTCAGACACACCCCGCGATACACACACACACACACACACACACACCCCGTGGTACACACATACACACATACACACACAGACACACACACACACACAGCCTCTCAGACACACCCCGCAGTACACACACACACACACACACACACAGCCTCTCAGACACACCCCGCGGTACACACACACACACACACACACAGCCTCTCACACACACCCCGCGGTACACACACACACACACACACACACACCCCGTGGTACACACATACACACATACACACACAGACACACACACACACACAGCCTCTCAGACACACCCCGCGATACACACACACACTCATACACACACAGACACACACAGACACACACAGCCTCTCAGACACACCCCGCGGTACACACACACACACACACACACACACAGCCTCTCACACACGCCCCGCGGTACACACACACACACAGACACACACACAGCCTCTCAGACACGCCCCGCGGTATACACACACACACACACACACACACACACAGCCTCTCAGACACACCCCGCGGTACACACACACACACATACACACACAGACACACACACACACAGCCTCTCAGACACACCCCGCGGTACACACACACACACACAGACACACACACACACAGCCTCTCAGACACACCCCGCGGTACACACACACACACACACACACACACACAGCCTCTCAGACACACCCCGCGGTACACACACACACACAGCCTCTCAGACACACCCCACGGTACACACACACACACACACAGCCTCTCAGACACACCCCGCGGTACACACACACACACACACACACACACACACAGCCTCTCAGACACACCCCGCGGTACACACACACACACACACACACACACACACAGCCTCTCAGACACACCCCGCGGTACACACATACACACACACACACACACACACACACACACACAGCCTCTCAGACACACCCCGCGGTACACACACACACACACACAGCCTCTCAGACACACCCCGCGGTACACACACACACACACACACACCAGATTTAAACTTCGATTTTTCAAATAGTTTTAAAACCTCATAAAAGTTAAAATCATGAAGTGTCTTTAACTTTTAAGAGGTTTTAAAACTAATCAAAGTGATGGCAGGATAAAACAAAGACACTGAGAGAGTGATAAAATGTGAAAAAAAAAGAAAGAAAGAAATTAGAGGGATGGGGAGATGTTACCATTAAAGTGATGGGAGGATAAGAGAGAAAGACAGTGAGAGAATGACACAAAAAATACGAAAGAAAGCAAAAGTATGGAAGAAAAAGAGATGAAAAATGAATGAAGGAATGAGTGAAGGAATGGATAGAGAGATAGGATATTGGAGACAGTCGTGTATGTCTACATGTGAGGTCGTGTGTGTGTGTGTGTGTGTGTGTGTGTGTGTGTCAGAGCCCCACAGCGTGTTCCGGATGCCCGACAGTGATGTGAAGCGTATATTTTGGGTGTTGTCGGTGCCTGTGATGGTGCTGCTCTACGTTACGGTACCTGACTGCAGGAAACGGTTCTGGAAGAAGTTCTACATGCTGACGTTCTTCATGGCTGCCGTGTGGATCGCCGCCTTCACCTACGTGCTCGTCTGGATGGTCACCATCGTGGGTTAGTAATGTGCAGCTCTGGTTCCCAGCCCTGCTCCTGAAGAACCAGTGACAACACTAAAGCGTGCAGGACAGAGGGTTCTGCAGGACCTGGGCGGGGAACCAGAACCAGCTGGAATGAAACCGTACACTCCTGGGATATTAGCTCATAGAAAGAAACATTATTATTAAACTATTAGTATTATTATTATTATTATTATTGTTATTATTATTATTATTATTATTATTATTATCATTATAAGCCAATCAATGTAAGCATCCTGCAGCGGTCACTACATCGTGCACATGATTCTCCAACGTAAGGATCAGTGACTTTATTGGAACCTGCACCACGAGCGTAAAGCACTGAAAACGAGTTCACACACTTTAAACTCCTGTCAGGATTAAACTGAGCTGAACGTCATCACTGTCACAGAAACGGGATTATAAACATGTTTCCTGTCTATTAGAGAAGCAGAACTCAGTGCAGAACAAATTCTGTTGGAAATTCAGCTTTGTTTAACTTTTAGTAAAATATTAAAACAGAGCGTTTTAGGGCCAAAAGAATCACTGCTCTGAAGATGCTGTGTTCCTGAACACACACACACACACACACAGCATCACATGCTCTACTCCGCCATTCCGGAGATTCCAGCTGTGTATCCTGAGGGAATGTGGGATTACAGTCTAAGATCATGTGATTCCCACGGCCTCATGGGACAATAATAGGATTATTATTCAGAAAAAAGGGGTGCAGACTCGTGTGTGTGTGTGTGTGTGTGCGTGTGTGTGCGTGTGTGTGTGTGTGTGTGTAGCAGGAGAATATCACGCTGCATATCCTCACATGTCTGTGTGCACTACTATTAAACACTGACCTGACCGGATGTTAACTTCACTTTCTAATCATTAATTTTTATTTCAGCTGCAAACATACAGTTTATCTCCAACTGCTGCATATTCACTGTGTGTGTGTGTGTGTGTGTGTGTGTGTGTGTGTGTAGGAGAGACACTGGAGATTCCTGACACGGTGATGGGGCTTACACTGTTAGCAGCAGGAACCAGCATCCCGGATACGATCGCTAGCGTGATGGTGGCTCGAGAGGGTAAAGTCTGTTTTTAATTCAGCTATCAAACGCTAGCCTTAGAGAGTGAGAGGCCACGCCTCCTTCACCGAGACTGACAGTTACAGAGGCCACGCCTCCTTCACCGAGACTGACAGGTACAGAGGCCACGCCTCCTTCACCGAGACTGACAGGTACAGAGGCCACGCCTCCTTCACCGAGACTGACAGGTACAGAGGCCACGCCTCCTTCACCGAGACAGACAGGTACAGAGGCCACGCCTCCTTCACCAAGACTGACAGGTACAGAGGCCACGCCTCCTTCACCGAGACTGACAGGTACAGAGGCCACGCCTCCTTCACCGAGACTGACAGGTACAGAGGCCACACCTCCTTCACTGAGACTGACAGGTACAGAGGCCACGCCTCCTTCACTGAGACTGACAGGTACAGAGGCCACGCCTCCTTCACCAAGACTGACAGGTGTTATCTTTATAATAATATATAATAATAACGTGAGTAGAACGTGGTGTTTGATGTTAAGAGCTCAGCAGTCAGGTGTTGAGTTCCTCGGTTCCTCATGTGTCTCTCAGGTAAAGGAGACATGGCCATGTCCAACATCGTGGGCTCTAACGTGTTTGACATGCTGTGTCTGGGCCTGCCGTGGTTTATAAAGACGGCGTTTGTGGACCCGTCGTCTCCGGTGGTGGTGAACAGTACGGGTCTGGTCTTCACCACCTCCTCGCTCCTCATCTCCATCCTCATCCTCTTCATCGCCACTCACATCAATGGCTGGAAGCTGGACAGGAAGCTCGGAGCTGCCTGCTTAGTCATCTACGTGATTTTCGCCACGCTGTCCATCCTCTACGAGCTCGGGATCATCGGGAACAGTCCGATCCGCGCCTGCGGCGACTAACTGACCTCAGATCAGAATTTAACACAGCACACTGGACCTGAAAAACTGCAGTATGGAGATCTCCTGATCTCAGATCAGCATTAACATTAAAGATAACTGACCTCACATCAGCCTTAACACACAGTGACTGAACCTGGACATACAGGGCTCACACAGAAGACCTAAACCACTACAGATCACTGACCTCAGATCAGTGTTAATACACAACAGCTGAGACTCCTGAGAACACCTGTGCCTGTTTAACTGATCTCAGATCAGATCCTGTGGTTTATGCAGAATCAGCTTCAACACTGGACTTAAAAACAACAGATTTATTTCTGTTTGTACAGAATTACTGATCTCAGATCATTTATAACATTTCAGGGGTCATCTAGAACCTGACCTCAGATCAGTCTGAACACATTTACACTGCATCTGAAACAGGTTTATCCACAACACACCATGCTGCAGCACACTGAAGGTCAGAACTGTGCAGAATAACTGACCTCAGATCAGTGTTCACACCACACACTGCTCCTGAGTCACACACATCATCATCATCATCATCATCATCACCATCGTGTGTTTAATGCATTACTACTGACCTCAGATCAGCGTTCACACCACACACTGCTCCTGAGTCACACACATCATCATCATCATCACCATCATCATCATCATCACCATCGTGTGTTTAATGCATTACTACTGACCTCAGATCAGTTTTAATCACCACACACTGCTCCTGAGTCACACACACATCATCATCATCATCATCATCGTGTGTTTAATGCATTACTACTGACCTCAGATCAGCTGACACACACACTCGTTCAGCACTGGGAGGAGTTTTATCTTCTGAACATCTTCAACACTTTCTACTGTTTATTCACTTTATAAACAATAATTTAATGCAAAAACACACCGTGTTACTCTGCTGGGAATCTTTATGGATTTTGTGGGTTTTTTCTTTCTTTTTTTTTTACAGACTGAAACCACATGAAAAATAAACATTAAATTAATGTTCAGCAGTATGAGCTGCTCATGTGTTCACATCTGATTATTTATTTATTTGCCTGCTTTAGAATCCCACGTGTGCTAATTTATGATTGTATTTTGGTCCACATTTCCTCGTCAGTGTTTCTCTCTGCAGCCCGAGTGACTCTCCTGTTACCAGACGAGCTGCACAGCGCTCGAGTTCTCTTACAGAAACATGCGTTTACACTCAATCAGGAAAGAAATCAAACAAATACACAACTGAAGAAAGAAAGAACAAAAAGAAAGAACAAAATAAGTAAAAAGGAAAGAAGGAAAGAAAAAAGAATATAACAAAAAGGAAAGAAAGAAAGATGGAAAGGTACAGAAGCCCTAAGAGGCCATGTATTATTATTTTTTCTTTCTTGTTTTCTCGTGATCTCGACATAAAAAAAGGTTTTTTTTTTCGTGCTCTTGACAACAAAAAGCTGTTTTCTCACGCCTTGTGAACGGGACTGGTGTTGCATGCACCTCGGCATCTTCACCATCGCCATCATAAATGTAATAATCGCTCGCTGTAGAGATGGACTTTATCTCCGCATTAAGAGAGAAGAGTGAAGACCTGACAGCCTCCTGCTCGAGTGTCAGACACGGATGTGGAAGTCGTCAGTCACTGACAGACAGAGAGCTGATTCCGCTTGAGTGAGTCCCTGAGCAAACTACAAACAAACCGGTTCACTCACGATGCTGCGCTAAGCTTTTGCTGCCTCCAGAACAATAAACACAACACGCTGTTATGTCGAGTACACTGAAAAATTAAGTCATGATCACGTGAATACAAGAAAGAAAAAAATAATAATGCATGGCCTCTTAGGGCTTCTGTAGAAAGGAGAACATGAGTAGGAAAAAATAAAGAACAAAAGAAGAAATGACTGAAAAGAGAATGAAAGAAGGAAGAGCACAAGGAAAAAACAAAAGAGAAGAATGAAAGAATAAAGAGAGAAAAAGAACAATTTAAAAAGAACAAAATATGGACAGACCAAAAATAAAATAAAGAAAGAAAGAAAGAAAGAAAGAAAAGTAAATGAGTAAATGTCTCAGCAATAGGGGGCGCTGGAGTGCTGAGTTCAGAGACAGGAGTAATAAACACTGCTGCAACTCCACTAACACAATGACTCTCTCACACACACACACACACACACACACACACACACACAGTTTAATAATGATAATAAAATGGCATGTGTTAATATAATACAAAGTATATGCCAGTGGAAATATGTACAAATGTAGTGAAAATAACGGATAGATAAAACAGTCCATACCTTAGTGGAATGAGGTTGAATCTCTCTCTCCCCCTCTCACACACACTCTCACACACACACACACACACACACTCTCCCCCTCTCACACACACTCTCACACACACACACAGACACACAGGAAAAAGAGAGTGGATCTATTACCTGGCCTGTTTCGTGACTAATTTTGGCCTGCTCGCTTTTTTCTTCGCCTGTGATGATGATAAGTGGATGGTAAATCCTGCTCTTCTGAGAAACTCTGGTCCATAAAGTCGAGGGTAATTGCTTAGTAAATCATGAACCAGCTAATCTTGCAACACGATTGGTCATCATTAACCTCACCTCCACCTGGTTTCGGTAAAAGCAACGTGAAACGAAGTGATGAAGCGTTATAATAATAATAAGTATATAATAATTCAAAGCACACCCATTTGTGAAGGTATCATGCTTTATTATTGTTTAAAGTAATGCAAACAAATAAAACTGGGTATAACTGTGTGTTCTGAGATGCTTTTCTGCTCACCACGGATGTAAAGAGTGATTATGTGAGTTACCGTTTCTTTCTGGTCAGCTTGAACCAGTCTCCTCTGAGCTCTCTCATCAACAAGCTGGTTTTTTGATTTGTGTAAACGCTAGCCATCGTTTGAAAGTGTTTGAAAATCCCAGGAGATCATCAGTTTCTGAAACTCAAACAGGCCGCAACAGCCCCTGAGATTTTCCCCTCATTCTGATGTTTGATGTGAACATTAACTTTACTGTTACATTCGATATCTCCTTGGTTGGTCCTGATTCGGATTCGTGAAGTGACTAGTCAGCTGAGAGCAGTCCTGGGACTCAGTGTTGCACAATTCATAAAAAAGTTCTACAGTTCTCCTGAGTCCACATCTCACAAGGGTAGATGCTGACTGAGATTGAGGTGAGATCAGACAGTTGATGCTCAGAAGATGATGATCAGAGATCCAGCTGGATGGAAATCTAATGCCCAACTTTCTGTCCTATTGTCTTCCTGTAGAGACAGTCTTATCTTTCCTGTCTCCATCATGCGTGTTAATCCCTAATCAAGGTCTGTATTTACTCACTCACACACACACACACACACACACACACACACACACACACACACAGCAGGAGGATGTCTGTTACAGTACACACACATCTATATGGTTTTTGCGAGCGAGGACATCACTTACCCCGCACTCTATACTCTGTACTTTAACATGTTCCCCCGGCGTCAGCGTTTTATATCATTATAGTTTTACAGTTTCGCAGTTTTCCACTTGCACTGCAGTGTTACAGAACCGAGGCCATTAAATGAATGGGCTACGGCGACGTCCTTGAAAAAGATAGCCTTATAAAAGCACCATATTTAATTTACAGCTGGAAGAGGGTCAAAGTTGGATAGTTTATTAGAAAATTCTTATGAGTAAGTACCAAACTGTCTACAGCCATCAGGCACGATTCAGTTCCATCAGGAGTGTGTAGGAATCAGGAGTAATGAATATAAACAAATAAACAAACAAACAAACACTGTGCATGTGGTGCCGATTTAGTAAAATAATCAACACTTAGGGGTCCGATGAAGTGGAGCTCCTGCTACCACACTGAAGTTGATGATTTTCCTATAACAGCATGTCCCCAACTCTTTTCCCCCTCACTTATACCACAGCAATTTACCAACAATTACAATTTATATTTATTAAAGAAAGACACCTCACACATTCTATCCGTATATAGTTTATACATTTACTGCTGTGGAGTATCGGTGAAACCAGTTAGTTCCTGTTCTGACCTGCGTGAGTGGTCAGGTTGAACTGTGTGTTATACTTTAGTGTACAATAAACAAACCAACGAATCACAGCTTATTATTTTAGTGCCAGGATTTTTCTACTTCACCACATTTACATTTACGGCATTTGGCAGACGCTCTTATCCAGAGAGACTTACAGAAGTACTTTGAAGTTTCCTTCAATAAATACATCCTGATACTGGTTCGCTAGGTCACAGACTAAAAATATCATCAACGTAAAACTTCTGTTGGGGAGGTGATGTATAAACAAGCGCACAAACAACACAAAGATCTTTTTTTAAGTGGTAATTTAAGTGCTTGGTGAAGAGGTAGGTCTTTAGATGTCGTTTAAAGCCAGTGAGCCCTGTGGGACACCAGCAGATGTGGATCCCCCCTCTGTATCACCTGATATGACCGACATTCCAGGTGGAAAGCAAACCATTGCCATGCTGCACCACGAACTCCAAGACTCATGAGGGAGGACAAGAGAGTCTTGTGGTTCACTGGGTCAAACGCTGCTAAAAGGTCGAGGAGGATGAGGACTGATGACAGTTTGGCTGATCTAGCGGCATGTAGCTTCTCACTGACGGCCAGAAGGGCAGATTCTGTGTGGAGTGTGCTGGTTTGAAGCCAGACTGATTGGGATCTTGGAGGTTGTTCTGTGAGAGATGGAGATACAGCTGATTATAGATGGTGCATTTGGGGATTTTAGAAAGAAAAGAGAGAAGTGATACCGGTCGGTAGTTGCTGATGTCAGGGGGATCCAGAGTGGGTTTCTTCAGGATGGGAATAACCCTTGAATGTAATTGGTACATGACCAGATGTTATGGAGCCACTGATGATAGTGGTGATGAAGGGGATGAGGACTTATGAGACGGTCTGTAGGGATGGGATCCAATGGGCAGGTGGTAGGATTGCAGGATAAGATGATTTGCAGGATCTCTTCTGTTGTTAGTTTAGAAAACTGTGTCAGCGAATGAGAAGGAGAATCCTCAGTGTGTAGTGTAGGAGTCGGGGTAGAAGTAAATGTCTGGCAAATTTTTTTAATCTTCTCATCATAAAAAGTGGCAAAGTCTTCAGCAGTCAGAGAGGATGGAGCAGGAGGAACCGGTGGGATGAGTAGTGAAGAAAAGATGTTGTGGAGCTTGCAAGGATCTTGTGCAGAGGATTCCAGCTTCTCTTTGTAGAAGGCAATCTTAGCAGAAGTCACTTCAGAGGAGAATTTGGACAGGAGAGCACGATAGGAGACCAGATCTGTGTCGAGTTGCGATTTCTTCCACTTCCTCTCTGCTGTTCTTAATTCTCTCCGATTACTGCGCAGCACATCCGATAGCCAAGGAGCAGGGCTGGAAATCTTCCTGGGTTTAGAGGTTAGAGGACAGAGGAGGTCCAAGGATGAGGAAAGTGAGGAGAGGAAAGTGTCAGTGGCAAGCTCTAATGATAGGGAGGAAAAGGAGTCAGGGACAGGAAGGGATGATAGGGTGCAGGAAGCTAAGGAGGAAGGGGAGATAGAGTGAAGGTTTCTACGAGTGGGAGAGAAATCTAGATGGCTGGTGGTTTTAGGCAGGATAGGGAGGGTGATCAGAGATGTGGAGATGGTCAGAGATGTGGAGATGGTCAGAGATGTGGAGAGGGGTAGCATAGATGTCTGTAGCAAGAAAGGGGAGGCTGAAGACAAGGTCCAG
>NC_069715.1:288410-298410 GCF_027358585.1 Pangasianodon hypophthalmus
AACAAACAAACAAATCAATCAGTACAGCCGGGCTGTGCGTTTCCACGGCGACCTACAGGATGACATCACACTGTACATCAGTGTAGTAGCTGCTGTAATCATTGTGTACACAGTGCATGTGTATGTTTATATTTAGGACGTCTGGTTACTCACCCACAGCCCTGTCAGCGGCGCAGCGGAACCCCACACACACACACACACACACACACACACACACACACACACACACACACATGTTGGAGAGGAATACACACACAGGCAACATTAGTACAAGTCACACAAAGTAACAGTAGCACAGTAAACTATTCAGTACACAGTTGATGGTCTGAGTTGGATTAAAATACAGTTTGATTTAAACACAGAGAGGGACAGCACAGCTGAAGAGTGCAGCACGTTACAGTGAAGCAGTGCAGGTCTTGTCAAGGGTTATATCTCTATATCTATATCTAAATAAATGACTAAAGAATTTCCTCTTAATGTACACATTCAGTCGCTTAATTCCCAATAAAACACCAGGTCCAATCATCAGGTTTGTCTCTCAGGCCAAACCGGAATCCACCGATTAAAACTACAGCCATGGAAATATGATAATGAGGTCAAAACAAAACCATGTCCAAGTCTAAAAGTCTTCATCGGGAATAGATCAGACGTGTACCAGCGAGTAAAGAGCTGTGTGTTCCAGTCACGGTGCTACACATGAGAGAAGAAGCCGAGTTTACAGCCTCTACTGCACTTACCCTTGACTTTCCTTCAGCATCCTTAAACAGCTCCACGTATGTAACCTCACCAACTACATGAGACATACAAGAGGGAGAATACCAAACACACACACACACACACACATACACACACATACATACACACAATGCATTTAAAAACACAACAGCACCACAGCGCTGGGACTCTTCACACTACGGCTAGAGAAACCCACATTATCATCACATCATCACATCAGATCAACCATCTGAGACCAGATCTCCTCCCAGCGCAAACACACTGTACTGTAGAGAGCTCCACACACACACACACTCACACGGCACTGTTAGAAAGTCACCGTCCACCTTTTACATTCTCATAGAACCAAATAAAGATCACATGTATCAACAGATTCATCATCACGTTTCTCTCTGATACACACACACACATTCATCTGATAACATTTCAGTCCAAAAACAGTGATGAACTCCTCCACAGAGGAACAGAGAAGCCTGTCCACACGTGTGTGTGTGTGAGTGAGTGTGTGTGTGAGAGCAGGAGGTGTGTGTGTGTGACTCTAATCACAGTGTGTGTTACCTTTCTCTCTCATTAGATCTTTAATTGCCTGCCACTTCATATCGTAAGGAATGTTGCTAATGAACACGCGGTTGCGCTGGGACGACTTCTTGTCCCCCGAGCCCCCGTGTCTGTCCTTGTACGGGTGATAACGGCTCGACTTGCGGCCGCCGGACGACTTCTCCTTCTCCTTTCCCTCGGGTTTGTCCTTCTGGCTCTCCTCTGCATCACTACACACACACACACACACACACACAGAGAGAGAGAGAGAAGAAAACGCACGTTTATAAGCAGTGTCCATCTGCGCTGCGTTATAACACTTTATAACACATGAACGATGTGTTTGGGAAGTTACTCACTCAGATTTCAAACTGAAACAAACATGAAGCTCAGAACAAATTTTACAGGAAACACAACCAACAATGCACCCAATTAACTAACTATTAAAATGTGCAATGTGTTAGAGCTACATTTAAATAAACATAAACAATACATAAATAAATGCTTAGGCTTTTTTATAAACTAAAATAAACCTCATTATTATTATCTGCCATGGATTTACTACAACAAATCAGTTATAATTCCTCAACATTTTATTCCACATCCGTATTCAGAAAGACCCGCCCCCTGCGCTACAATTGGTCAGTTTGGACCCGCGTTCACCATAACGACCGACGAATCAGCCAATAGCTCGGAACATTCACACACCAGCCAATCCTCGCCCAGGGCATGGCATAGTGCCAGCCAATCATGGCGCAGGAGGCGGGACTTCCCGAAAACCGGCGGAGAGAAAAAACAATACGTAACTGTTAGCTAGCAACCATTGTAACCTAGCCAACAAACTATGCTAGCTAATACTGCTAATCCGACTAGCAACACATTCTTAGAAAAGTCACTATTTTAAACGATTTTGCTATTTATTTAGTGTCTAAACGTAAGCGACACGGTATTTATTTTGATTTATTTAAGTAAAGCGCGAGCCCGCTAGCTGCGTGACTCTCCTCAGCCTCCATCTTTTTGTTAGCACGGAAGCTAACCTCATCCAGAAAACGGGAGAGAAATAAAGGCGAGTTTACGTTTTGACGCCGTTGCTGTTCTCCTGAGGCGTCTCGGGGTCCTCCTCGATGGGAGACGCGTCTGGAGAGGGTTCCAGCGAGACCTTCAGCTCGAGCTCGGGATTATTCTCAGCCATGGTGATTTCTGCAGGGTTTCTCTGAGCCTCTGTTGAAAATGCCTCCTTTTCACTCGCACTGCGCCTGCGCACTACAGCGCCGCTGCGACGCTTTTCCCGCCCCGAGTTCTCGCGAAGCTCAAGTATCGCGAGACTTCCTGAGAGGAAAACGCTAGATGTTTACCCTAACGCTAATCCAACCTCTTGTTGCCAGGGAGACATGACTGTCAATCTCTACGACACACCCACACTATTATGATCATGTGACCATTGAGCTGATTTTGTACAATTTAACTGTTTAAATGTACACTTGGTAATAAATAATAAATCTTCAGTATCACTTCTGAAACATGTTTACAGGATTTTATTCAATAATGCAGCGGAGAACATCACCAGGCCTCGTTTATCAGACTCTTTCACAGTTTAGTCGCCATTTTGTAGTTTTCAGCTCACTGTGAGCTTTACCTTTTATGGAGTTTTGTGGGCGTGGCTAAATGTAAATCAGCTGAGTTGTGAATGCGTCATGAATTACACACACCTTTAGTGAAAGCGAGAGAAATGAGGTCCGGCGCTCGGATGAATGAAAGAGTGAGTGATGGTGAGACGTGATTGTAAAAAGAAAAACTCCAGTGGCACTTAGAGGATTAAATCAAAATAACAAAGTCATTTCAGCATGCGAGAGATGAGTGTGTGTGTGTGTGTGTGTGTGTGTGTTCCTCTTGTTGAATAAGCGTTACTGCAGCACTCTGAGCTGGCCCATAATGCTTTGCTGGGAAAGAGTCCAGCTAAAATGGCATTAAATTCATCCAGACAGAGAGGAAACACTCAGATCAGCTGATAACTGACAGGTGTGTGTGTCTGTGTGAGTGTGTGTGTGTGTGAGATATGGGGCAAAAATAGGAATTAAACAAACGTGTCTCCTGTCGAGTAGGACAAGGTCTTAAGATCTATATTCGGGTCGCAGCCGTATTCCGAATACGATGTTTATAAGCGTCCAGGAGTCGGAATATTCCTGTGTACGGGGTTCGGTTGCTGTAAGTATTCCTGAGTCGCCGTTCCTAAATACCTGCCTACAGCTAAGCATCTGTTAGCACCCACAATTCCTTGCGGACTGAGCTGCGCATACATCTCCTTTCAGAAAATGTTTACATGCAACAGATTTCCGATTAAAACAGGAATATTGCAGGGACAGGAATCGGAATTTGGAGAATCAGAATATTGTCTTAATCTGAATCGGATTGCAATCAGATTGCGGAGATTAGATGCACGACTCGATACTAATTAGAATATTTCTAAATTCCTGTTAATGTCAGAATACTGAAGTGCATGTAAACATAGCCATTTCTTCATTTTATTTATTTATTTATGAGTGATGCACTGAAGTGAAAATCCCTGTCTGAAGCGAAACTGAAATTCCTTTTGTCTCTGTTTTTTAATGTGATTGTTATCTATGTGTTATACTGCTTCCAGCCAGTCAGAATGCTCTGTCCTGAGAGATGCAGGATGATGGGAGGAGAATAATTCTCAGAGGGTCTGAGAGTTACATCAGTATTTACACAGGGAAAGTTTCTCGCAGTCAGGAGTCGAGGATCCTCGACTTGTTCCGTGTTTAGTGGATTTTCCGAGCTTCATATTCAGGTTATTAAAATCATCTGCGTGTAGTTCAGGCCTCCAAGGTTGCCAGATCTTTCTTGAGAAGAAGCTTCCATGACGGGTTTTTCAATAAACATAAACTCTCACCTTTAAACTTTAAATAGAAAATGCAGACTGAAAAATGAAATAGTGTTTTTTTCTTTGCTGGCAAATGTAATATGATGTAACATTAAAAGCAAGAAGCGATTTAAAAACAAAAAATAAAAAGACTAATATGATGCTATCTGAGTGAGAAGATGGTGAGTGTTGTAATAAATCTAACAGGAGTCTCGTAGATCTCCAACACATTACTGCATGGATAGAGCTGGCTGTAATTATCACTGGTGCTGGAGGTAATACTGCTCCTCACTTCAGCTAATATCACGCAAGAGAGAAAAAAAGACGTGTGTAACTCTCACGTAATTCTGAAAGGCGCTTATGTCTGTAGTTGCGTCTGAGGTCTGAACGCTGATGTGTATAATTTCAGTATTGAATCTAATCTTAACTCTGTGTTCAGTAAATGAGCGGTTTGTGTTCTGCACTCTGACTTTTTCCTCTGAGAAAGAAGAGCCATTTCAGGGAGACGGCTTCTCTTAATGACTCTCTAAGCAGAGGGAATAATTTAATTTCACACACTGAACCATCAGAGTCCAGCACACACACACACACACACACACACACACACACACACACACACACACGGTAAGGTAGCAGAGCTCAGCTAATCTGGGAGGTTACTGATATTCGTGTCACATTTCAGAGGACGTGAGCTGCAGAGAGACAACCAGAGTCTGAACAACACGATACCTGGAGACGTGTGTGTGTGCATGTGTGTGTGTGTGTGTGTGTGATTGTGAAACGTGATTGTGTCGTGTTTTTGTCTAAAGGGGTGGATCACCAGCAACAGGTTCAAGCAGATGGAGGCCCAAATGACACGTGAGTGATATGATATAACACACACTGCAACACACACTCACATCTAACACACACTGCACTACAACACACTGCAACACATCCAGCGCCAAATCTCTCTATCTATCTCTCTCTCTCTCTCTCTCCCACCTGCTGCTCATCCAGACTCGATTCTCCTCAAACACTCATCTCTCCACCTTTCTCTCTCTCTCCATCTGTCTCTCAGTGCTGTGATGGAAAGA
Organism: Pangasianodon hypophthalmus; assembly: GCF_027358585.1. Taxonomy (NCBI): domain Eukaryota; kingdom Metazoa; phylum Chordata; class Actinopteri; order Siluriformes; family Pangasiidae; genus Pangasianodon; species Pangasianodon hypophthalmus. The sequence goes on from NC_069715.1 coordinate 293,640, forward strand.
TCGATTCATTCCTCATGTGACTGTCTTGTTTCTTTTCTCTCCTTTGTTTTCCCCCCAGATGCTCGATGACAGCGTTTTATCAGCCGCCGTGCAACAGGTACAGCAGTGTTGTTGCGTTTTTTCTCTCTCTCATTAGCTGCATGGCTAAAGTCAGGCTGGAATGCAGTGAAGACTGGAACCGTAATTTGTCGTCTGGAGATAAATGCCTGGTGGTTGTGCGACAGATTCCATTTTTGTGATACTCATGTTGCTATTCTGCCATGCTGAATTTACTGAATATGGCTTATTAGCATTTTGACTTGTGCATGGCTGTCGGTATCAGACACACTGATGCTATGACTTAACCTAAAGAGAGAAAGAGATATTAATCTGAAATAATAATGTGTTCATATTTTATTGTTATATAGTAATAATCTGATCATTATAAAGTAATACAGTGTATATTATTACAGTATCAGACATCAAGGTAATTGTTATTAAATTGGTGTTTTTTTATCACTATGCACTAAATTTTAGTGTATTTGCTATTTAAGTCCCAACAGTAATGCTGTTGGTGCCACAGGGAAAGAGAAAAAGACATAATATCCATATCCTTGATCGTTATAGGGCAGTAGTATCATCTCTGAAAATGAATTGCTAATTAGATGCATTCATTAACATTCACTTAATTTAGCAGGTTTGCAGTTTTTTGATTGGAAATCAGGGACTGGAGAAAGGCTGAGACATGGACTGGGACTGGATTGGGTGCTGAGACAGGGACTGGGACTGGATTGGGTGCTGAGACAGGGACTGGGACTGGATTGGGTGATGAGACAGGGACTGGGACTGGATTGGGTGCTGAGACAGGGACTGGGACTGGATTGGGTGATGAGACAGGGACTGGGACTGGATTGGGTGCTGAGACAGGGACTGGGACTGGAACTGTGACGAATCAGTTGCTGAGACAGGAACTGGGACTGGTTTAGGTGCTAGAACAGGGACTGGGACTAGAACAAACACTGAGACAGAGATTGGGACTGGATTAGGCGCGAGGACAGGCACTGGGACTGGATCAGGAAAACAGATATTGGAACCAAAGGGACAGAGACAGAGACAGGTAGTGGAACTGTGTAAGTGATTGACACGGGGACAGACACAAAAACAGGATCTGAAGTAGGGGCTTTGCTCCTGTCTCTGATCTTGATTGAGTCCCTTAGCTGGATCAGGGACAGGATCAGAGACAAAGACAAAAACTGGGGCTGGAATTGACAGGGGATTAGGGACAGAGGCTAACACAGCATCAGTGATGGAGCTCAGGGTGACACAGGATCAAGGACAGAACCCGAGACTGTCCTGATCTTGATCCTGTGTTAGTCATGTGAACAAAAATGGGCCGCAAGACACATATGATACTAGGATCAAGGACAGAGCTTGGTACTAACACAGGATCAGGGCCAGGATCTCAGGCAAGGACAAAGGGCTGAGACTGACTTAGGATCAGGGAAACAAGCTGAGACAGACAAGATCAGAATAAGATCATGAAATAAGATTGAGGTTTGGAGCTGTGACTGACCCTGGATTAGGGACAGCGGATGAGACTAGCGTAGGATCAGGGCTGAGGTGTACAGAGGACAGGTGCTGAGATTGAGGCAGAATCAGTTATAGGGACTAAATAAACAAAATATTCATATTCCTTTTTACCTGATGCTAGTGATTGTGAGAATAATTATGTGGTTTTCTGTCCTTTCTCCAGGTATTTTATTGATTTTGAGCTCTTCCACATTCTCGAGATGCAGTGTGAATGTGGTGATGATGTGTAGCGTGCATTATAACCACTCATTTGTGAGCGGCAGTGAGATGATGGTGAACACTCTGACTCTGGAACAGAAGACAGTGTTTGCCTTCGTCCTGATGCTGTTGGTTTTTCTGGCTCTGCTGATTGTCCGCTGTTTCCGGATCCTTCTGGACCCCTACAGCAGCATGCCCTCCTCGCACTGGGGGGATGGACTGGAGGGGCTTGAGAAAGGGACGTTTGAGTATGCCCTCACCTGAGGACATGTCCTAACCTGAGGCCACGCCTCCTTATCAGATGTCCCATTTTTATCCAAAACTGAAGGCTCATCTGAAGTCTTGCCCTCACTTGACATTATAGTCTTATCTTTTGTCACCCTCGTAACTGAAGCCTTTATGTGAGGCCATGCCACGCCCCTTGTGTGAGATCACACACTTTTATGAGACCATCCTCTAAGGCACAGGTTCCCAGCCCTGGTCCTGGAGAACCCCCTGTCCTGCAGAGTTTTTCTAGCTCTAACACACCCACTTCAACTCAGGAAGGAATTCGGCTGATTAGTTGAATCAGGTGTGTTGGGAGCAGGGAACACACTAAAAGATGCAGGACAGGGGGAACTCCAGGATCAGGGCTGGGAACCTGTGCCCTAAGGGATAATCACATCTTCATCCATAACAAAAAGCACATCCGAGGTCATGCACTCCACAGCCTTATCTTTTGTCATGCCCTTACCCGATGTCTCAAGCCTACCTGACACCATGCTCTTAACTGATGCCTCACCCTTAATTGAGGCCACGCCTTTGCCCGTGGCCACACCCTTACCTGAGGCCACACCCTTGCCTAAGACCACAGCCTTACCTGAGGCCACAGCATTAAATGAGGCCACAGCTTTATCTAAAGCCAGACTGTTAGCAGAAATCACACCCTTATTTGAGAAGAGAATCTCACCAAAAGCCACGACTTTCCTGAGGACACGGTTACTTCTAAAGGCCACGCCCACATCTGAGGCCACACCTTTGTTTTTTAGCTAATTCCACAACTCTACTTTGGATCATACTCTTATGTGACTCATAAACTCATACCTGAAATTTCCAAACCTTTATCTGAAACCACATCTGTGTAGCAATGTGGGAAATACAAAACTCATGTATCATGATGACTTTAATGTAACAACACAGACTCTACAATGAAATAGCAAAAATTTAATCTAGATTTTGGGAAATAGTGTTGGAAAATGGTACACTGTGAAAGTTCACAGTTGCTCACGTTTACCTGAGATCAAATATAGTGAGCTTACCCCCCTATTTTCTCCCGAATTCGCTCACCTGCCAATTCTCACCCAGATTCTCTCCTATAATAAGACAGCTACCAACCAACCGGGGAGGGTGAAGGCTAACATGCGTTCCTCCGACACACATGAAGCTAACCGACAGCTGCTCATGCTGCATCACACGGTGGCATAACACACTCTGAGGAAAGAGCTGTCTGCCCTCTTCTACATACAGGAACCCAGCAAGCTTATCTCTGACCCTGCTTGAGGATCGATGATGAACAATATCGATCAGCATCTCCACCTGTCTAAAACACAAACCTGTGGAAATAAACTGATCTTCTGGTAGGAAAAATGAAACAATCCAGATTTTTGAACTGTCTGAATGTTTACTCTTCGTTGCCAAGGTTTTTTTTTTGTTGTTGTATGGATGATATCAGATTTTAATGCAGTCTTACTGCGGGAAGATGCATTAGTGCATTAAGAACCACGTCAAACAGGGTATAAAATTTAATATTGGGTCCGTGTAACCATAGATACACATTTCAGATGGACGACAGTGTGCACTTCTGAAACCTCTGCTCAGTGTTTTCCTCCTCACGTATGTATGTCTGACCTGAATTGTCTGAATATTAGGTATCGCAGGAGGAAAAAGTATCTGCATTTTTATTCTGTCTGCATTGAAAATGTTTACATTATGTCCATAAACGACAAAGCGTGGAAAGGTGGAGCAGCAGTTTGGACTTTTACAGATCATCAGCTGTATAGAGCTCTTAATGTGTATCTGTGGTCTGTTCACACGAAACCAAAAACATATTTTATTAGTTCTGTGTGTAGCTAATATTCTATTAATGTGTGTGTGTGTGTGTGTGTGTGAGTCACTGTGACTCATCCTCCATCTCTTTACATGACAGCGATGAGAAAAGTTTTTAAACCACTAACCTTTCTGTAGAAGTGTGACATGACAGCGATGGAGGGAAACGGCTCCGTCCCAAATGCTAGAGTTCATGACTAGATATTTTAAGAAACTCTAGAAAAGTCACACTTTGTTCTTGATGGTGATTTGATGTCAGAGTATTTATTCATACACTGTGTGAGGGAGTGTGTGTATTGGACATAGTTATTTTAGTGACTCTTCTTTGTTATTCTTTTATGAAATGCTAGCGTTTGGACCACAGCAGTTGTTTTAGGACTGTAGATCTTTCTCTTTGCACTTTATCACTGTGTGTGCTTTAGTGCTGTTGGTTTCAGATTCTGTGCCTTCATGCAGTGATGTACAGCACCTTTAAGATTGTGTGTGTGTGTGTCATACTGTGGGTTTGTATTTGTTGTGTGCAATAAAATCACTTTGTGTTTGTGATAACATTCTTTCTGCTTGTTCAGTCAGCGTACACGTTACATGATCATGATCTTAGGTTTTATTTTTAACAGGTTACCTTTAAATGAGTTATGCTGCATTACACGTATTAGCTTTAGGTCAATGAACATATAGATATAGATATTCACTCGTTTAATCTATAACACTGACTATACAGTTCACTGTTTTGAGGAGGAAAATGTACATCACTCATCACAGTTAAAGTGATAGCTTGATGCTAACTAAAGACTAACATGGAGGCGTCTCAGGTTTTTTCTCATTTTGTAGCTCGAATGCACGGAGGTGGAAAATGAGCTAATTGAGCTGAACACTCTGTTGATGTACTAAAACATCGACCATTTAAAAGCTTCACTGC
>NC_069715.1:303410-308410 GCF_027358585.1 Pangasianodon hypophthalmus
GGTTTTAACTCCAAAGTGAGTGCATTCTGCAGCTAAAGTGAATCACTTCAGTACTGCTGAAGTACCATTTTCAGACATTTTAACAATTTTTCTGTGAAATTGAGTGATTTTACACTCTTGATCTGCTGAACTGATCAAACTGACAGGATCACAGATGGAGAATCCAGGGTTCGAGAAGTCTAAAGACGATCCTCCGCTGTACGAGGAGACGTCGTTTTCTGGTAACGGTTATGGAAACATGGAGCATCGCTCCATCAGGCCGTCGGTGGTGAGCGCGTTCGGCCACAACACGCTGGACCGAGTGCCTCACACCGACTTCTACAGGAATGCTGGGAGTGTGAGCGGACAGCGAGCCATCAGACCCTCACTGCAGGAGCTTCACCAGGTCTTCTACAAGGTCAGTGATGTGATGAGGAGCTCAAACACACCGTACTGTAGAATAATCCAAACTGCATTATCTCTATAAATCTCTACAAACAGCACTAACAACACCGAAAATAATTTACTGTCCAGTCTAAAAGACATGCAATATTAGTGAAGTCATTTATAGCTAAAAACTTCAGACCTATGATCTTAAAAACACAGCTAACAAACTCTTTTCCACATTTTGATAAACAACTGAGGACTCGGAGCGATCATCTCAACCTGTCAGATTTTTATTAGATATTGAAACGCTGACACAGCCACTGTAGAGTTATACGGCATTTTAACTCACTATAAACTTTATAGAAATAATCATTACTGCTGTGTTTTACAGCTGAACATGAAAATCCGAGTTAATATTAAACACACTGCAATAATGTGACACACAGGTTTTACAGCTACATCAAATATAAGAGCAAATTATGTTCAATATGCAGTTTACCAGGTTAGGGGGCGGGGCATGTCGAGATTTGGGGCATTGCTCATTTGCATATTCATCAAATCTGGACTGGATTATGTGGTGGCTCCTCTGTGCTTTATTCTGTACATACAGTATATACACTTAATTCTGGTGATTTTGGTGAATATATAATGAGTGAGAAATATTAACTTTCTCTCTCACACACACACACACACACACACACAGACTTGTGTGTTTTGTGTTTATTCTGTGCAGAAATGAGATGTTCAGTAATGATGTGTAACGGTGTTTAATCTGAAATCAATAACATTTTAATCACACTGTGTTTATGAGTAATGATCTGTCCACCCTAAAACACCCTAATTAATGCTAATGAGGCCAGAGAGTGCTGCTGAGTCACTGTGTGTGTGCATGTGTGTGTGTGTGTGTGTGTGTGTGTGTGTGCACTGAACTGTTATGCCTTATAGTAATATGAACTGTTCGGTTATAGCAGTTATTATTTATTTCTAAGAATTACAACAAAACATGATTTTTTTTAAATCCACAATTTGAAAAAGTGCCATTTTTCACCCAGAAATGAAAAAAGAAGTTTAAAACAAAATAAAAATGTTAACTGCCCTGTTTTTTTTTTTTTTTTTTTGAGGACCAATGTCACTGATGTTCTTATTCGTTTTAGCTGCCAGAGAAGCGTCTCTTGGAAAGCGTCGCTGAATAATGAAGGGTTTTTAGCTTCCAGAAAACAGATCTTCTTGGACCGCTTTCAGATAAAGAAACACTCTGTTTTAGAGCTTTATATAAAACCTTTATGGGTTCATGCAGAGGAACAACGGAAGAACCTGAAGTTACAGTAGGACTACAGGGAATGTGTGTAGTTAATGTGAGAATATAATTCAGATTCTGGGAGTTTTAAATATTAAATTCATTTTTCCTTCATTTCTTTTTTCTTGCCAGTCGATTTAAACACCTGACAGAAACCTAAATCCACAGAGTGGATCAGTCTGCTTTAATTTAACACTCATTATTCAGCAGCATATAAAATATCCAGCACGTCCTGTTATTTTACATTTTATTTTTTTATTCGTGTATCTTTTTTATCTAAAAAAACCCAGCTATCTTCATCTGACAAGTTTACTGTGTGTTATTGGTACACAAGTTATAATACAGAACAGGAAAAAGTAAAGAGGTGAATTAAATATGGTGAAGAATTACAGAAGAATTCAGCAGCCCAAACAGCCAGTCTGTAATCTGAGCTACGAAACACTCGCGCTTCATCTGTTACTACTGTTCTTTTACAGCAACAGAACAACGGTGCGTTTAGTCTGGTGCATTTTTTGCCTTTTGCTAGAAGAATAACAAACACATGCACTTTGGTGTGTAAAGGCCTTTAGTGTGTGTTTGTGTGTGTGTTAGATAGAGTGTGTGTGTGAAAGATAGATTCACCTTTTACAGCAGCACAGAGAGTTAGAAGTATACTAAAAGTAATTTAACAAAATAACACAGTTCTGTGCAAAAGTGTTGCATGTAAAGAAATGCTGTAGAGTAAAGACACCTTCAGAAATAATGAAATTAAATGTTTCTACATTAAAAAAATCCTATAAAGAGCAGTAAACAGTAATAAATGAAACAAAGTCAGTATTTAATGTGACGATTCTTCACTTTAAATAAATAAAGCAGTATCTGAGGTGCAGTGTGTGCAGTTTTATAAGGAAATGAGCTGGAAGTGTTACTGAGCATCTTGCAGAAGCAGCCACAGTTCTTCTGGAGACTTTGACTGTCGACTCGCTTCTTATTTCTGCAGCGAAACCCAGCAGCCTTCATTATGTTTTTATCTGAAAAGTGTCTCTTATGGAATCTGCTGCTTTCTTTACTGACATACAAACATTTTTCTGTAACGTTTCATTTTGTGCTGGAAAACTAATGTTTGGAATCTAAAATGTTTTTGTACTGAATCAATAATGTAGAAGTCAGAAAATAAACATCTATAACAAAGTTTGTACTAAAAAAAAAGGGGGGGGGGGGGTGCCAAGACTTTTGCACAGTGCTGTATATAAAAGGAAATGATTATAGTGTGAGAGGTTGATGTGGCAGTGCAGTGAAGTTATAAACATTATAAACAGTGTGAACATAGAAAAATGAATGGAAGTAAAGCGGCAGTGCATATAGATATTCGATAGGGATATGGATATTGGATAGGGATGGATTGGGATATGGATTGGGAAATGGATATTGGATAGGGATATGGATAGGGATAGGGATATGGATATTGGATATGGATATTGGATAGGGATAGGGATAGGGATAGGGATATGGATATTGGATAGGGATATGGATTGGGATATGGATATTGGATAGGGATAAGGATATTGGATATGGATATTGGATAGGGATAGGGATAGGGATATGGATATTGGATATGGATATTGGATTGGGATATGGATTGGGATATTGGATATTGGATAGGGATAGGGATATGGATTGGGATATGGATATGGATATTGGATAGGGATATGGATTGGGATATGGATATTGGATAGGGATAAGGATTGGGATATGGATATGGATATTGGATAGGGATAGGGATAGGGATAGTGTATATGGATATGGATATTGGATAGGGATAGGGATAGGGATAGGGATATGGATAGGGATATGGATTGGGATATGGATATGGATATGGATATGGATATTGGATAGGGATATGGATAGGGATAGTGTATATGGATATGGATATTGGATGGTGGTAAAGTTCAGCTATTCTCCATTGAGCTTATATTAAGACTGTCTCAGTGTAAAACTTCTTCTTGATAAGTTTGTTGAGTGTTTTTGCATCTCCAGCTTTGATGCCATCTCTCCAGCTTACTGCTGCACAGAAGACTGCACTGGCTAGGGCAGACTGGGAGGAGATCTCTAATATCTTGCTGCAAACATTAAAGGACCTGAGCTTCCTCAGAAAGTAGTCTGCTCATCCCTTTCCTGTACACAGCCTCTGAGTTGACCTTCCAATCCAGCTTGTTGTTGAGATGGACACCAAGGTATCTGTAGGTGTCAACCAGCTCAATGTCCTGACCCATGATGGTAATGGCGCTGGTTGTGGTCCTCTTCCTCCTGTAGTCCACCACTACCATGTCCTTGGTCTTGGCCACACTGAGGAGCAAATGGTTCTTCCCTGTACTTCTTCCCTGTACAGGAGATCATGGACCTGCAGTAGATATATGACTGCATCATTCACGCCTACCTGTGGCTCGTAGGCAAACTGCAGGGGGTCCACAAAAAAAAGAGTTGACTTGAGGTCTGAGATGGAACAGCACTAATTTCTCCAGGACCTTCATGACATGTGATGTGAGGGCTACTGGTCTGTAATCATTCAGGGAGGAGAGAGATGCCTTCTTCGGAACAGGAACCAGGCAGGATGTTATTCACAGCTCTGGCAATTTATCCTGCTGAAGGCTCATGTTGAGGAGATGCTGGAGGATCAAACCTTCAGTACCCTGGGACTGATTCCCTCAGGCCCTGCAGCTTTCCCAAGTTTCGGCTTCTCCAGCTGTCTCTTCACCTGGCCAGGAGTGGAGGGGGGGGGGGGGAGGGGGGGGCGTGTGTGAGAACGTGTGTGTGTGTGTTAGAGAGAGAGAGTGTGTGAGAGTGTGTGAGAATCTCTTGGTGCGGTCATATCCTCACATGGGTTTTCATACCACTGCTATGCAGATGACACTCAACTCACTCCTCTCCTTCCCTCAGACTCTCATGTTTCTGCTCGGATATCAGCTTGTCTGGCAGACATCTCATCATGGATGACAACTGAAACTTAATCCCAGCAAAACTGAACTGCTGTTCATCCCAGGTGATTCATCCCCATCTCAGGATCTTACAATTTCCCTGGACAATTCTCTGATCTCGCCTTCGGTTACTGCAACCTTGGGGTAACCATGGACAATCAACTGTCCTTCTCCTCTCACATTGCTATTCTAACACGCTCATGTCGATTTCTCCTTTATAACATCAGAAGGATTCGTCCACTTCTCTCCACACAGGCCACACAGGTGCTCGTTCAGTCCCTTGTCATTCTGAGACTGAACTGCTGATCTACTGATCTCCTAGCAGCTCTACCTCTGAGCACCATTCGTCCTCTGCAGCTGATCCAGAATGCAGCTGCACGACT
>NC_069715.1:310910-333410 GCF_027358585.1 Pangasianodon hypophthalmus
TAATATTTGAACAGTTGAGCTGTAACTTTATAACATTAGCTAGTTTTCTTGTCAGGTTTAAATGTCTGTATTAAGATCAAGTATTCAAAAATTCTAAAATAAAACATGATCCTCACACTAAAGCAGAGGGAAGGATCTTTAACACAAATCCCACCCGTATTCAGCACAGGCTTTAGCTTCAGTAGAGCTGTGAAATGGTTTATTTTGAAGTCGTTCAGTGTGAGGTTACAGGTTTATGTATTTGGCCCTCAGGTGCTGAGGCGAGCGCGGGTTAAAGACAGAATCATTCCTCAGAGGCCATTAGCTCAGAAATGTGTTTTTCAGCTTGATGGCGTGTGAATAATGGCAGATTTAGAGCCAGTCTTGCGGCACTAACTTCACACCTTCAGAAAATCCGAGTGGAACAGCAAACCATTTCTGAGTGAGCCGTTTCTGATGAATGAAAAATCATTTTTTAATACCGACCTGAGGCAGTTACTCTGTAGCTGAAGGGGCGGAGCTTCCAGACTCCTCCGTGGTTTGGAATCTTAACAATTCCAGGATGGAAAAAATGAACTGCTGTGATTTTTGTTTGTGGAAAACGTGCGGTTGTTTCTGTTCTGGTGGTTCATTAGCGTGAGGTTCAGCTCTCTGATCTGTCACTATTCAGATTTACGGATTTAAACACATGCAAACTTCAGAACCCTGCAAAACACGTGTACACGCTGATTTACTAATTGTGCTTTCGCATACACAGTGTTTATTCTCTTGCGTCTGAGCAAGGTGTTCCTGATCCACTTCCAAATGAACAGCGAGAAAGTGATTTGATTCTGAATCGACTCGACTGCAGGAAGTGAATCAAACATGCGCTGTGTTTTGGGTGGCTGCGGTTTTACTGTAGATGTGAGATGCAAACTGAGCCAAAGCACAGAGCTGTAGCACTGCAGAAATGCCGTGTGTTCTGAGGTTTGTTATTTGGCAGAACTAGTTATTTATCATAACTGAATCGTTTATTTGGCAGCGGCTCCATGTCCTCTGTGCTCGAGTGATTTTTGTGATTTCTACATGCTTGGTAAAGATTTATTTAACTTTTCCAGTGGCTGTATTTCTGTAGAGGTTTGATAGGGTGTGTAGAGGTTTGATAGGGTCTGTAGAGGTTTGATAGGGTGTGTAGAGGTTTGATAGGGTCTGTAGAGGTTTGTAGAGGTTTGATAGGGTCTGTATAGGTTTGATAGGGTCTGTAGAGGTTTGATAGGGTGTGTAGAGGTTTGATAGGGTCTGTAGAGGTTTGATAGGGTCTGTAGAGGTTTGATAGGGTCTGTAGAGGTTTGTAGAGGTTTGATAGGGTCTGTAGAGGTTTGATAGGGTCTGTAGAGGTTTGTAGAGGTTTGTGAATGAAAGAGTTTTACTCGGACAGTTTGCCTTGTGGTTTGTTTATTTATGCACAGTGTGAAACCAAACCAAAAAGCAAATGAATCAAAAGAATCAATTCACTCTGATTCTGAATCAGAATAGTGTGTGACATGTCCATTTTGCAAGTTTGTCTTAATGAATATGTAATTTGGAGTGTTTCTTCCTCAAAGAGTAAACCAGTGGGCGGAGTCAATGCAAATACATTAATTTTTCAGTATGTAGTGTTTCTAGGCGCTTTAATCTTATAAACAGAAACACACATTACTACACTCACAAACTTTCTTGTTATCGTGTATTTTAAACATTTTCTGATGCATCTCACCATCTTTAATCAGCGTTATATTTAACGAATATTCTGCATATTTAGTTTCAGTTTCAGTTTTCTATCAGTCTCTGAGAACTTGTCACGGCTGATGAGGGCCCGTAACACACACAAAAACATTACTCACTTATTGTTTCCTCCTCTAACGTTATTATTATTTATGAAGATATTGTCTAATCGTTCACAGCAGCCCATAACTGCACACACTCATCTATTTATTCAGGATTTTAGTGAAGTGTAAGAATATAATCAGAATCAGATTAATGTGAGAATTATATGAGTCGCTTGCACATAAAAATAAACAAATAGTCAAACCTGGAAGTTTAAGGAAAGAAGGAGATGAAACGGATCAGAGAGGAAGTGCGTCCTGCTCCTGTTTAACTTTAGAGAGGAAGTGTGTCCTGCTCCTGTTCGACTTTAGAGAGGAAGTGTGTCCTGCTCCTGTTTAACTTTAGAGAGGAAGTGTGTCCTGCTCCTGTTCGTCTTTAGAGAGGAAGTGTGTCCTGCTCCTGTTTAACTTTAGAGAGGAAGTGTGTCCTGCTCCTGTTTAACTTTAGAGAGGAAGTGTGTCCTGCTCCTGTTCGTCTTTAGAGAGGAAGTGTGTCCTGCTCCTGTTTAACTTTAGAGAGGAAGTGTGTGTCCTGCTCCTGTTCGTCTTTAGAGAGGAAGTGTGTCCTGCTCCTGTTTAACTTTAGAGAGGAAGTGCGTCCTGCTCCTGTTCGACTTTAGAGAGGAAGTGTGTCCTGCTCCTGTTTAACTTTAACAACAAAACCAAACTCAACATCACACTGATACGAGCAGCACACTGAGGCAGCCATCTTAGACACCACGGCCTGCTGCAGTATTCCAGGAGATTTCAGAATTATCCGTGTTTTAGCTGAAAATGTACATGCTGTGATGATCCGTCCTGCAACCAGTGTGTGTGTGTGTGTGTGTGTGTGTGTGTGTGTGTGTGTTTCAGGTTTGGGGATTATTATAGTTTTACTCAGTGTGGTGGTCACTACACTCACCTGTCTGTCCATGTCAGCCATCTGCACTAACGGAGTCGTACGAGGAGGTACACACACACACACACACACACACACACACACTTCTCTATTAAATATGTGTTAAAACTATTCTCAATTAAACTTTTTTGTTTATAGAAGGAGTGTAAACGAGGCGTATCTTTGTGTATTATTTTGTATTATTATTAATTTTGTAATAAGTGTATTGTATTATTTAAAACTAGGATGGATAAAATATCTCACACTAACACTGTTCTCAAACGTGTTTAAAGAAAATGAAGAGGAATGTTCTATTTTAAAACATTAATTTTTAAAGTGAGTTTTATTTCCCTTTATAAATATATTTGTTTTTATGTATATGTGTGTGTGTGTGCGTGTGTGTGATCAGGAGGAGCATACTATCTGATCTCGCGCAGTCTGGGCCCGGAGTTCGGCGGCTCTATCGGTCTGATCTTCGCCTTTGCTAACGCCGTAGCCGTAGCGATGTACGTGGTGGGATTTGCTGAGACGGTCGTGGATCTGCTGAAGGTACAAACCTCTCCGTCAGTCAGCTCTCCTGTTATTTATTAAAGAGTTTTATTCATTACTGAGTGGATTCCTGAGCCACTCACTCTGCACAGAGCTGTAGCTCTATAACTACACAGTGGAAAACACATTTCTGAGCTAATGGACTGTGAGAAATGGCGTCTTTCTGCTAACTGCTGCTGCTTCGCCACCTGAGGTGTGATTATTACCCCCCGAGGGCAGAGTGTATGACTTCACACACCTAAAGATCGATCACTCAGACCGAACTCGCTTTCAGCTGCAAGAATAACAGAGCTAAAGAGATATCTTTGATTGGTTCTCTTAATAATTTGCATTTTCAGATCATAGCTAGCATGTTAACTAGCTGAGTGACTAGCGGATTAAAGTATATAAACTTCATCAGCTGCCGTGTATAAAAATATTCTGTGCTATAATACACCAGACTCTAGTGATGACTGAAACTGTGTGTGCTGAGAGTGAAAACATCACATCTTTATGAGTTAATGTGGAAAACACACACACACACACACACACACGTTAATGGAGTGTGATGATTTTAGGACAATAACGCCATCATGGTGGACGAAGTGAACGATATCAGGATCGTCGGCTGCATCACTGTGGTGCTGCTGCTCGGGATCTCAGTAGCCGGGATGGAGTGGGAGGCCAAGGTCAGCCCACACACACACACACACACACACACACACACACACAGTTATATATTACTTGTGTGTATTAGAAAAACACTCATAAACACAGCGATGTGATAAATTATCTTCTGATATCTGAGCTGTTTAAGTTTTTCATTAATGTTGTGTTATGATGTAAGTTTTCTATTCACACAAACACAACATTTTCAAAGAAATATACACTTTCGTTGTTTTTAAGAGTCGAAACATTTAAAGTTAAAAGTTGTTGTCATCATCTCTGATATTCTCTATCACAATGATACACTTTAGAACTTTATTTCTCTGTGAATATGTAATTATTTCTGCATTTCTTTAATAAATAAATACTAACAGTGTGAGTGTTTCTCTATAATCTGTGTGTAGGCTCAGATTGTGTTGTTGGTGATTCTCCTGGTTGCCATAGTGAATGTGTTTGTGGGGACAGTGATTCCCGCCACCAAGGACAAAAAAACCAAAGGCTTCTTCAGCTATCAAGGTGACTTTCATAATAATAATAAATAAATAAATAAATAAATACATAGAGTCACTGATGCTTTGTAAAGATCTGGGTTCGTGTTGTGGTGCTGCATCTCAGTGTGTTTATTCCACTACAGCCTCCATCATGGCCGAGAACTTTTCTCCAGAATTCCGAGATGGGGAAACGTTTTTCTCCGTCTTTGCCATCTTCTTCCCGGCAGCGACGGGAATTCTGGCAGGAGCGAACATTTCTGGAGATCTGAAGGTAAAATCTGGACCTCATTCATCATTTATCACGCTGGAGACCAACAGACTGATTCATGCAGCACTTGCAGAAGCATTTACACACCGAGTGTGATGTTCATCCAAACCATCTTAATGACCATCTTCTCAAACTCAGTCGCTTCACATTAATGACCTGAAACAAAGCGATTCCAAACCACATCCATAAATTAACACGAATAAAACTAGCCGCTGGATTAGGAGAAAAGTAATGGCGCCCTATAAAGGGGGAGGAGTTAGTGTGTGTCTGTGGTGGCCGACACGCTGCAGTGGCTGAGCTGCGTTATTGGAAGGTTTAGCGCACACTGCGCTCAGGAGACGCTCTTTCACCATTTAGTCGCCATCTCTCTGTGAGCTTTGCCTTTTATGGAGTTTTGTGGGCGTGGCTAAATGTGAATCAGCTGTGCCATGAATTGGTAATTTATGGCTGATTGGTGTTTATCAGCATAAGCAATGAGAACTAATATTATTTTATTTGTTACTAAACAACAGCGTGTGTGTGTGTGTGTTGGTCAGAAAGTATGTGTAGTGATCAGAAGGTTCAGACATTGTGGCTCAACTGTTTTAAGCTAGTGATGGGAAGGTTGTGAGTTCAGATCCCAGAACCGCCAGAAAAAATTTATCTTTTTTCAAAATCTGTGTGTGTGTGTGTGTGTGTGCGTGTGTGTGTGTGTGTGTGTGTGTGTAGGATCCTCAGGGCGCTCTTCCCAAAGGCACACTGCTGGCCATCTTCATCACAGGAATGACGTACCTCGGCATCGCACTGTGTGTTTGTAAGTACATCAAACACATGCTAACACATGCTAATGCTAAACAGACCTGGCTAATCATACAGCATGTGTATCCAGTAACACTAGCACACTGTACAGTATCGTAACACACACGCAGTGTTACTAGCACACACACGAGCACACTGACCCCCATCACACTCCTCCATCACTCTCCTCCATCACACTCCTCCATCACACTCCTCAAACACTCTCCTCCATCACGCTCCTCAAACACTCTCCTCCATCACGCTCCTCCATCACGCTCCTCAAACACTCTCCTCCATCACGCTCCTCCATCACTCTCCTCCATCACTCTCCTCCATCACGCTCCTCCATCACGCTCCTCAAACACTCTCCTCCATCACGCTCCTCCATCACGCTCCTCCATCACACTCCTCCATCACACTCCTCAAACACGCTCCTCCATCACGCTCCTCCATCACGCTCCTCCATCACTCTCCTCCATCACACTCCTCAAACACTCTCCTCCATCACGCTCCTCCATCACTCTCCTCCATCACGCTCCTCAAACACTCTCCTCCATCACGCTCCTCCATCACACTCCTCAAACACTCTCCTCCATCACTCTCCTCCATCACGCTCCTCCATCACTCTCCTCCATCACGCTCCTCAAACACTCTCCTCCATCACGCTCCTCCATCACTCTCCTCCATCACGCTCCTCAAACACTCTCCTCCATCACGCTCCTCCATCACACTCCTCCATCACACTCCTCCATCACACTCCTCCATCACGCTCCTCAAACACTCTCCTCCATCACGCTCCTCAAACACTCTCCTCCATCACTCTCCTCCATCACGCTCCTCCATCACGCTCCTCAAACACTCTCCTCCATCACACTCCTCCATCACTCTCCTCCATCACACTCCTCCATCACACTCCTCCATCACTCTCCTCCATCACACTCCTCCATCACTCTCCTACATCACGCTCCTCCATCACGCTCCTCCATCACGCTCCTCCATCACGCTCCTCAAACACTCTCCTCCATCACGCTCCTCCATCACGCTCCTCAAACACTCTCCTCCATCACGCTCCTCCATCACGCTCCTCCATCACTCTCCTCCATCACTCTCCTCCATCGCGCTCCTCCAACACTCTCCTCAAACACTCTCCCCCATCACGCTCCTCCATCACACTCCTCCATCACGCTCCTCAAACACTCTCCTCCATCGCGCTCCGCCATCGTGCTCCTCAAACACTCTCCTCCAACACGCTCCTCCATCGCGCTCCTCCATCACGCTCCTCCAACACGCTCCTCAAACACGCTCCTCCATCACGCTCCTCCAACACGCTCCTCAAACACGCTCCTCCATCACGCTCCTCCATCGCGCTCCTCCATCACGCTCCTCCATCACTCTCCTCCATCACACTCCTCCATCGCGCTCCTCCAACACGCTCCTCCATCACTCTCCTCCATCGCGCTCCACCATCGTGCTCCTCAAACACTCTCCTCCATCACTCTCCTCCATCGCGCTCCTCAAACACTCTCCTCCATCGCGCTCCTCCATCGCGCTCCTCAAACACTCTCCTCCATCGCGCTCCTCCATCACGCTCCTCAAACACTCTCCTCCATCACTCTCCTCCAACACGCTCCTCCATCAAGCTCCTCCAACACGCTCCTCAAACACTCTCCTCCAACAAGCTCCTCCATCAAGCTCCTCCAACACGCTCCTCAAACACTCTCCTCCATCGCGCTCCGCCATCACGCTCCTCCACAAGCTCCTCCATTGCGCTCCGCCATCGAGCTCCTCCAACAAGCTCCTCCATAAAGCTCCTCCATCGCGCTCCTCCATCAAGCTCCAACGCGCTCCTCCATCGCGCTCCTCCAACGCGCTCCTCCATCGCGCTCCTCCAACGCGCTCCTCCATCGCGCTCCTCCATCGCGCTCCTCCATCAAGCTCCAATGAGCTCCTCCATCGCGCTCCTCCAACACGCTCCTCCATCGCGCTCCTCCATCGCGCTCCACGATGCTGTATATTTCGATTGAACATGTAACCAATGATTGGTCTCAGTTGTAAACAGAATATCAGTGAATAATGAGTGTGAACTGATTAAAATCTAAAGTCTGATCTGTGCTCAGCTGCTACAGTGGTGCGAGACGCCACAGGAAATGCAAACGACACCATCACTCCGGGTTCAAGCTGCAATTTCTCAGCCGCCTGCAATTTCGGCTACGACTTCTCCCCATGTGCAGTCACCAAGTGCCAATACGGCCTGATGAACAACTTCCAGGTCAGAGGTCAACCCAGAAATGCTCACCTGTCCAAACCGAAACTAAATAAAACAGATCTCATGTATTATTACACACTGAGTGTGTGTGTGTGTGTGTGTGTGTGTGTGTGTGTGTAGGTGATGACGATGGTGTCTGGGTTTGGACCCCTCATCATTGCAGGAACCTTCTCTGCTACGCTCTCGTCTGCACTCGCCTCCCTCGTCAGCGCTCCGAAAGTCTTCCAGGTCAGAGAGAAGTTCACTAGCTCACTAGCATACTAGCTCACTACACACTCCACACTAACACACTCCACACTAACACACTCCATACTAGCACACTCCATACTAGCACACTACACACTACACACTAGCTCACTACACACTACACACTAACTCACTCCATACTAGCACACTACACACTAACTCACTCCATACTAGCACACTACACACTAGCTCACTACACACTAGCTCACTACACACTAGCACACTCCATACTAGCACACTACACACTAGCTCACTACACACTAGCACACTACACACTAACACACTCCATACTAGCACACTACACACTAGCACACTAGCACACTACACACTAGCTCACTACACACTAACACACTCCATACTAGCACACTACACACTAGCACACTAGCACACTCCATACTAGCTCACTACACACTAACACACTCCATACTAGCACACTCCATACTAGCACACTACACACTAACACACTCCATACTAGCACACTACACACTAACACACTCCATACTAGCACACTACACACTAGCACACTACACACTAACACACTCCATACTAGCACACTACACACTAGCACACTACACACTAGCTCACTACACACTAACACACTCCATACTAGCTCACTACACACTAACACACTCCATACTAGCACACTCCATACTAGCACACTACACACTAACACACTCCATACTAGCACACTACACACTAACACACTCCATACTAGCACACTACACACTAGCACACTACACACTAACACACTCCATACTAGCTCACTACACACTAGCACACTACACACTAACACACTCCATACTAGCACACTACACACTAGCACACTAGCACACTACACACTAGCTCACTACACACTAACACACTCCATACTAGCTCACTACACACTAACACACTCCATACTAGCTCACTACACACTAGCTCACTACACACTAGCACACTACACACTAACACACTCCATACTAGCACACTACACACTAGCACACTAGCACACTACACACTAGCTCACTACACACTAACACACTCCATACTAGCACACTACACACTAACACACTACACACTAGCACACTACACACTAGCACACTACACACTAACACACTCCATACTAGCACACTCCATACTAGCACACTACACACTAACACACTCCATACTAGCACACTACACACTAACACACTCCATACTAGCACACTACACACTAGCACACTACACACTAACACACTCCATACTAGCACACTACACACTAGCACACTACACACTAGCTCACTACACACTAACACACTCCATACTAGCTCACTACACACTAACACACTCCATACTAGCACACTCCATACTAGCACACTACACACTAACACACTCCATACTAGCACACTACACACTAACACACTCCATACTAGCACACTACACACTAGCACACTACACACTAACACACTCCATACTAGCTCACTACACACTAGCACACTACACACTAACACACTCCATACTAGCACACTACACACTAGCACACTAGCACACTACACACTAGCTCACTACACACTAACACACTCCATACTAGCTCACTACACACTAACACACTCCATACTAGCACACTACACACTAACACACTCCATACTAGCACACTACACACTAACACACTCCATACTAGCACACTACACACTAGCACACTACACACTAACACACTCCATACTAGCACACTACACACTAGCACACTACACACTAGCTCACTACACACTAACACACTCCATACTAGCTCACTACACACTAACACACTCCATACTAGCACACTCCATACTAGCACACTACACACTAACACACTCCATACTAACACACTCCATACTAGCACACTACACACTAGCGCACTCCATACTAGCTCACTACACACTAACACACTCCATACTAGCACACTACACACTAGCACACTACACACTAGCACACTACACACTAACTCACTCCATACTAGCACACTACACACTAACACACTACACACTAGCACACTACACACTAGCACACTACACACTAACACACTCCATACTAGCACACTACACACTAGCACACTACACACTAGCACACTACATACTAGCACACTACACACTAGCACACTACACACTAACTCACTCCATACTAGCACACTACACACTAACACACTCCATACTAGCACACTACACACTAGCACACTCCATACTAGCACACTACACACTAGCACACTCCATACTAGCACACTACACACTAACACACTCCATACTAGCTCACTACACACTAGCACACTACACACTAGCACACTACACACTAACACACTCCATACTAGCACACTACACACTAACACACTCCATACTAGCACACTACACACTAGCACACTACACACTAACACACTCCATACTAGCACACTACACACTACACACTCCATACTAGCACACTACACACTAACACACTCCATACTAGCTCACTACACACTCCACACTCCATACTAGCACACTACACACTCCACACTCCATACTAGCACACTACACACTAACACACTCCATACTAGCACACTACACACTAACACACTCCATACTAGCTCACTACACACTAGCACACTACACACTAACACACTCCATACTAGCACACTACACACTAGCACACTACACACTCCACACTCCATACTAGCACACTACACACTAACACACTCCATACTAGCACACTACACACTAGCTCACTACACACTAGCACACTACACACTAACACACTCCATACTAGCACACTACACACTAGCACACTCCATACTAGCTCACTACACACTAACACACTCCATACTAGCACACTACACACTAACACACTCCATACTAGCACACTACACACTAGCACACTCCATACTAGCACACTACACACTAACACACTCCATACTAGCTCGCTACACACTAGCACACTACACACTAGCACACTACACACTAACACACTCCATACTAGCACACTACACACTAACACACTCCATACTAGCACACTACACACTAGCACACTACACACTAACACACTCCATACTAGCACACTACACACTACACACTCCATACTAGCACACTACACACTAACACACTCCATACTAGCTCACTACACACTAGCACACTACACACTAGCACACTACACACTAACACACTCCATACTAGCTCACTACACACTAGCACACTCCACACTAGCACACTACACACTAACACACTCCATACTAGCTCACTACACACTAACACACTCCATACTAGCACACTACACACTAACACACTCCATACTAGCTCACTACACACTAGCTCACTACACACTAGCACACTCCATACTAGCACACTACACACTAGCACACTACACACTCCACACTCCATACTAGCACACTACACACTAACACACTCCATACTAGCACACTACACACTAGCTCACTACACACTAGCACACTACACACTAACACACTCCATACTAGCTCACTACACACTAGCACACTCCATACTAGCTCACTACACACTAACACACTCCATACTAGCACACTACACACTAGCACACTACACACTAGCACACTACACACTAACTCACTCCATACTAGCACACTACACACTAACACACTCCATACTAGCACACTACACACTAACACACTCCATACTAGCTCACTACACACTAACACACTCCATACTAGCACACTACACACTAACACACTACACACTAGCACACTACACACTAACTCACTCCATACTAGCACACTACACACTATCACACTCCATACTAGCACACTACACACTAACACACTCCATACTAGCTCACTACATACTAGCACACTACACACTAACACACTCCATACTAGCTCACTACACACTAGCACACTACACACTAACACACTCCATACTAGCACACTACACACTAGCACACTACACACTAACACACTCCATACTAGCACACTACACACTAGCACACTACACACTAGCTCACTACACACTAACACACTCCATACTAGCACACTACACACTAACACACTCCATACTAGCTCACTACACACTAACACACTCCATACTAGCTCACTACACACTAACACACTCCATACTAGCACACTACACACTAACACACTCCATACTAGCTCACTACACACTAGCACACTACACACTAACACACTCCATACTAGCTCACTACACACTAGCACACTACACACTAACACACTCCATACTAGCACACTACACACTAGCACACTCCATACTAGCACACTACACACTAGCACACTACACACTAGCACACTACACACTAACTCACTCCATACTAGCACACTACACACTTACACACTAGCACACTACACACTAGCACACTACACACTAACTCACTCCATACTAGCACACTACACACTAACACACTCCATACTAGCACACTACACACTAGCACACTCCATACTAGCACACTACACACTAGCACACTCCATACTAGCACACTACACACTAACACACTCCATACTAGCTCACTACACACTAGCTCACTACACACTAGCACACTACACACTAACTCACTCCATACTAGCACACTACACACTAACACACTCCATACTAGCACACTACACACTAGCACACGCCATACTAGCACACTACACACTAGCACACTCCATACTAGCACACTACACACTAACACACTCCATACTAGCTCACTACACACTAGCACACTACACACTAGCACACTACACACTAACACACTCCATACTAGCACACTACACACTAACACACTCCATACTAGCACACTACACACTAGCACACTACACACTAACACACTCCATACTAGCACACTACACACTACACACTCCATACTAGCACACTACACACTCCACACTCCATACTAGCTCACTACACACTAACACACTCCATACTAGCACACTACACACTAACACACTCCATACTAGCTCACTACACACTAGCTCACTACACACTAGCACACTACACACTAACACACTCCATACTAGCACACTACACACTAGCACACTACACACTCCACACTCCATACTAGCACACTACACACTAACACACTCCATACTAGCACACTACACACTAGCTCACTACACACTAGCACACTACACACTAACACACTCCATACTAGCTCACTACACACTAGCACACTACACACTAGCACACTACACACTAACACACTCCATACTAGCACACTACACACTAGCACACTACACACTCCACACTCCATACTAGCACACTACACACTAACACACTCCATACTAGCACACTACACACTAGCACACTACACACTCCACACTCCATACTAGCACACTACACACTAACACACTCCATACTAGCACACTACACACTAGCACACTACACACTCCACACTCCATACTGTAGTAGACACCTGAGAGGTGATACCTAATACAGATAAGGTTAGATCTCCCTCTCTCTCTCTGTCTCTGTCTCTCTCTGTCTCTCTCTCTCTCTCTGTCTCTGTCTCTCTCTGTCTCTCTCTGTCTCTCTCTCTCTCTCTCTCTGTCTCTGTCTCTCTCTGTCTCTCTCTGTCTCTCTCTCTCTGTCTCTCTCTGTCTCTCTCTCTCTCTCTGTCTCTGTCTCTCTCTGTCTCTCTCTGTCTCTCTCTCTCTCTCTCTCTCTGTCTCTGTCTCTCTCTGTCTCTCTCTGTCTCTCTCTCTCTGTCTCTCTCTGTCTCTCTCTCTCTCTCTCTCTCTGTTCCAGGCTCTCTGTAAGGACAACATCTACAAAGCGCTGCATTTCTTCGCTAAAGGTCACGGTAAAAATAACGAACCCATCCGAGGCTACGTGCTGACCTTCCTCATTGCCGTGGCCTTCATCCTCATCGGTGAGGATACAGTTCTAATAATACAGTTAGATCTAATACGATTATATCATCATTAAACCTCTCTCTCTTTCTCTCTTCCTCTATCTCATTATCTATCTCTCTATCTTTATCATTATCTGTCTCTCTCTCCAGCTGAGTTGAACGTCATCGCTCCCATCATCTCTAACTTCTTCCTGGCCTCCTACGCCCTCATTAACTTCTCCTGCTTCCACGCCTCCTACGCTAAATCCCCAGGTCAGTCTTCACCCCTGCGCTCGGCCCCCGTCAGCACTAATAACACTACTGTATTCAAACAGAAATAGAAAAGTGTCATTAGTTAGTGTCAGAAGTTGGACTTCACTTTTCTCTTTCAGTGTAAAATGGGCGGGGCTAAGCAAGGGGAACGCTTGTATAAGCTCCACCCACTAATCATCAGGCCAATGTTGTTTTTATCACACACACAGTTTATCCTCAAATATGAGCTAAACTAGCAAGTATAAGATAAACTAGTGAGTATGAGATAAACTAGTGAGTATGAGATAAACTAGTGAGTATGAGCTAAACTAGTGAGTATGAGATAAACTAGTGAGTAAGAGATAAACTAGTGAGTATGAGATAAACTAGCGAGTGTGAGCTAAACTAGCGAGTGTGAGATAAACTAGCGAGTATGAGATAAACTAGCGAGTGTGAGATAAATTAGTGAGTATGAGATAAACTAGTGAGTATGAGATAAACTAGCAACTATGAGATAAACTAGTGAGTATGAGATAAACTAGCGAGTATGAGATAAACGAGCAACTATGAGATAAACTAGCGAGTGTGAGCTAAACTAGCGAGTGTGAGATAAACTAGAGAGTGTGAGATAAACTAGCGAGTGTGAGATAAACTAGCGAGTATGAGATAAACTAGCGAGTGTGAGCTAAATTAGTGAGTATGAGATAAACTAGTGAGTATGAGATAAACTAGCAACTATGAGATAAACTAGTGAGTATGAGATAAACTAGCGAGTGTGAGCTAAATTGGCGAGTGTGAGATAAACTAGCGAGTATGAGATAATCTATCAAGCGTAGCTACTGTGTAAGTCAATAATTGTGTGCTGCTACATGCATTCTGATTCTCGTATTGTATTTAGCTGATTGCGTGATGTCATAGGCGGAGTCTCAGGCTGTCAATCACTCTCCCCTCCCCCCCCTCCCCCCCCCAGGCTGGAGGCCGGGGTATAAGTACTACAACATGTGGCTGTCTCTGTTCGGGGCCGTGCTGTGCTGCGCTGTGATGTTCGTCATTAACTGGTGGGCTGCGCTTCTCACCTACGCCATAGAGATCTTCCTCTACATCTACGTCACGGTCAAAAAGCCAGGTAATGACCACGCCCATGCTGATATCTTACCCGCCAATCGTCTATCAGATCTGACAGCGCACTAAACAAACGAGACAATATTGATTAATAACTCGGCGCTTATACGGACTGATGAGAGAAATGGAAGAGTAGAGTTTTTACAGTGAGCACTTCTCTCTATGATTCATATCTGAGAGAATAATTAATGATAAATGACTAGCGGTTAATGATTAATAGCTGAACAGACGGGTTAATTCTCCTCGTCCTGCAGATGTGAACTGGGGCTCCTCCACGCAGGCCGTGACCTTCGTGAACGCCGTGAACAACGCGCTGACTTTATCAGGAGTGAATGAACACGTTAAGAACTTCAGGTAATGAGCGTGCAGTAACACAGTCACATTCACGAACACTGCTGCCATGTTTAACACAACTTCATTTCCACTTCACACGTTTCTATCGACCCTCAAAAAGTCCACGTTCACAAAGACCTCATTACTGATGCTACGATTTCTGTTAGAGCTCCGACGACATGAAGTTATTTTCATTTCTACAAGTTTAATTTCAGTTAATTATTTATACTGGAGGAAATCTTTAATGACGTTCAGCCTTTTACCTTAACTACTGGAGTAGGACAGCCACCGTAAATACCCTAATAAACAGGCATTGCACAAAAGTTTGTGCCCCCCTGGCCAAATGACACATTTTGTTGATTTATTTGTTTACGTGAAAAGAAGTAAACATAACCTCTGCAGCAAACCAGTTTTTTAAAAAAAATCTGCAAGATTTTTTGCAGAAAATGTGATTTAAAAAAAATAAAAGTTTTGCTACCGAGGCTGTGTTTGATTCTTTTCACTTCAAAAATAAATAAAATGTGTCACTTGTCCAGGAGGACACAAACCTTAGTCAGTCTAATGTATGAAATAATAATAATAATAATAAGAAGAAGATAAATTTAATAAATGTAAAATGTATATCCCGTATTTATTATTTATTATTTCTGTAAAGCTGCTTTGTGTCCATTGTTAAAACGCTATACAAATAAAACTGAATTGAATAATGAGACTATTCATTCCTCTTATCTGCATCTTATCAGGACAAAATGTAATAAAGTTATTAAATACAGTATGTAATGGAGTTTATTGATATTTTAAAGTTATAAATCTTATTGTTATCTTTATTATCTTTACTTATTAAAGTGTTTATTTTCCGGTCAGGCCTCAGTGCATCGTGTTGACCGGACCTCCTAAAACCCGCCCGGCTCTGCTGGACCTCGCTCACTCCTTCACTAAAAACTTTGGTCTCTGCATCACCTGCGAAGTGTTTGTGGTGAGGAAAGATCAGCCTTCATATCGCACATTAAACACTGAAACGTCAAGTCTACACACGTGGAAGTCTTTCTCTCCGTAAAGTTTACTACAGTTTATAATAAAATACACAACTTTACACTTTACACTACTCTCACTTCACAATACTCAAACATCTCCCTTTATAGACCTGCACTCAATAATACACCAGAACAGCCGTCTTTCCCCAAAACAAATCCACAAGCCAGTCGACATATGAAGCTGGAATGACTGACAGTTTATAGATAGAGAGATAGATAGAGAGATAGATAGATAGATAGATAGAACTTTATTTTCATCGCACACTAACAAGATGCAGTTCAGCATCTACCAGAAGTGCAAATAGTAGCATTGTGCAAATTAACAAAGTGCAGGTTTAATACGCACTTATAGCACTATTACTATACACTATATGGCCAAAAGTATGTGCACCCCTGACCATCACACCCATATGTGCTTCTTCTCCAAACTGTTACCACAAACTCTGAAGCACACAGTTGTATAGAACGTCTCTGTGTGCTGTAGCTTTACAGTTTCCCTTCACTGGAACTAAGAGACTCAAACCTGTTCCAGCATGACAATGCCCCCGTGCACAGGAACTGGTACACAGATGAACTGGAACTGGAGACTCCTTACCCAACATCAGCGCCTGACCTCACTAATGCTCCTGTAGCTGAATGAACACAAATCCCCACAGCCACGCTCCAACATCTAGTGGAAAGATTCCCAGAAGAGTGGAGCTCATTATAACAGCAAACACACGGGAATAAATCTGGAATGAGACGTTCAACAGGTACATATGGGTGTGATGGTCAGGGGTGCACATACTTTTGGCTGTATAGTGTATGTATACAGTAAATAAATAAATAAAAAGGCTATGGGCAGTGATTGTGTGCAGTAGCTATTGAGTAGATAACCGTATGAATGATAAATTACACTGTGTTATAATAGAAAAGACTCTAATAGGTATAAAAATATAATAGATGAAAGTATTAGTCATAAATATTCATAAGCGATGTGTACATTATATATACAACACACAATATACAATATATATACAGGTAATATACAGATATATAAAGATAACCTCGGATATATACTATGAATCTACAGTTATATAGGTGCTTAGGTGTTTTGAAATTTCTGATGTTAACTGCCCCACCCACCATAAGCCCCGCCCCTTTCCCGCCTTCTCGCATTAGTAGTGTTTCGTCTCGACTCGGTCGTCCTGCCGGAAAGACGCGGTGACGCGGCGTCCTCGCTTTCTGTCACGGTCAATGGAGAAACATCTCCAAAACATGGAGAATGTTCTGAGTTCGTTAATGTGAAATAAAACATTAAACAAATGATTTGTAAAACGACAATATTGAAAACGTACGGTGTTATGTTTTTACTGTTTACTGCGTTTTTTTTAGCTCCGCCCACTTCAGCGGGACTAAGCTTGATTCCTTGATTAATATTATATTGATACTGGAGTGTGTGTGCGTGTGTGTGTGTGTGTGTGTGTTACTACTCCACAGCCACTCTGTATTCGAATGTTGTTATGCTGTGTTTGTGTGTTTATTGTGTATATGTTGTGTTGTTGTTGTTGTTGTTGTTGTTGTTATCAGGGTTCTCGGGTGCAGCAGCAGCAGGAGCTCAGTGACTGTATGGAAAAGAATCAGCTGTGGCTCAATCAGCAGAAGAGGAAAGTGTTTTACGCCGCCGTAACGACCGACAACTTTCGCGACGGAGCAGAGAGTCTGTTACAGGTGTGACACTAAATACTGAACTCATAAACTGTAGATCAGACAGCGAGGAGTGCAGCAAAAATCCAGTTAGATCAGACAGACTGCACTGCACTGAGAGTAATACAGAAACTGGAGATCATTACGTTATATAACGTTATAGTGTAGGATAGATCAGACACAGTAAAGGATTTAGTCTAATCTAAAACTAAAGTGAAATGAACATTGTGAGTGTTGTGAAGTCTGATAAGACACACTCCGAGGGTTAAATGAACTGACGGTAATTTTCCTGCTCGGCTTTACGTGAAGTGATGTTCCTGTTCAGCAGACTTTGGCTGCTCTTGCACATGTATCAGGATGTTATTATCAGTATCGATAGCGCTGCGCCGTGCCGAGGCCAGATTAACAGCCGTGTCTGATTATACCATAAAGACAGATAAGGAGTGTGAAGTGGAATAACACCGGTGGCTGTTTAAGTGCATCATAAAGAGAGAAGCAGAGTGCACTTTAGTAACAAATACAGATCAGACGGGGAAAAAATCCGGCTCCATTTTAAATCTGTTGATTTTCTTCACATCCATGACGTTTTCACTCCATCAGTAAAGAAGAACCGCGGCTCAGACCGTACCGCTTTCACGCTCACGCTGCGCTCCCGCATCAGGATTTTTCCATTTACAGCCCCGCCTCCCTGATCCTCCTCAACCTTTGTGCTCTGAATAACCGCAATCATCAAATTGTAAAAAATAAATAAATAAACGTTCAGAGTTTGTTAGATAAGTGATGGAAAAATCAGAAGGGACAATGACTTGTGAGCAGGACTCTTAACTCCTGTAGCTTATATATTAAATGGTATATTTAAATAACGGAAAGCGTGCGCATGTTTGTCTGCTGTCAGCGGAGCTTGTGTTTGAGTCGAGGCCGAGGTGTGTGTGTGAGCGCCGGAGAAACACTCCTGCACCTTTAGGGGTTAGGGTCTGGCCTCTTACTTTATCAGTGCGAGTGAAGTTCATTAGGTGAGAGGAAACTTCAGCCGAAACGTTTACCCAGAATGCATTGTAAAGCATCTCAGTAAAATTCTTCACATTTCAAAACTCAGCTGTTGAATTTGTGTTCAGATTTTTAGCACGCTAGCGCACATGCTAGCTAATTAGCACGCTAAGGAGTTATCTCGGTGGTTAACCAACTTTATGCTGCTAGCTAATAGCATGCTATCATGATAACGCGTTTATACGACTCTAAACAACACAGCGACATTGTTCCTGCTGAGTACATTTCCAAGCATGTGTGTGTGTGTGTGTGTGTGTGTGTGTGTGTGTTTGTGTGTGTGTGTGTGTGTGTGCGTGTGTGTTATGGTTTCAGGCGTCAGGATTAGGAAGGCTTAGACCAAACACACTGATGTTGGGGTTTAAGAGAGACTGGAAGACAGCAACAACAGAAGATGTACAGGGATATGTCGGAGTTCTGCAGTATGTTTTACACACACACACACACACACACACACACACACACACACGCGCAATGCTGTCATTCCACACCCCAGTAACACTGTTGTGTGTTGTGTTCAGTGATGCGTTTGATTTCGAATATGGAACGGTGATTCTGAGGGTCAATCAGGGACTGGACATCTCACACATCCTCGCAGCTGAAGGTAACAAACAAACAAATAAACAAACAAACAAACAAACAATATTCAATTGTTCCTTCTGTAGTAATGTACATACACAACACTTTCACACTTCCTTTCAGCTTAAACACAGCTGGATTTTAGGATCCTTAGTTTGGAAAAGTGTCTTTCTGTGACAGGAGCAATCCCATAATCCTGTTCACCTGAAACATGAATCTGGAAATACTGTAATATTCTAATTTACTCCACAGCGCTGCTGAATTCTGGATCCTGATTGGTCAGAAGGTGTTGATTAGTTTTCTATAACAGCATCTCTGACAGTAGCACAGGTTTATATTAATGCACGTGTTCTAATACATTATCGTTTCTATAGCAACAGCTCATTCACAGGGATTAAAACATGTATAATCGTTGATATTTTGTGAGGAAGTGTTTGTTTAACATTTATGGAAGGAGTCTCCAGTGTCAGCGCTTTGTAACAGCTAAAAGAGACGCTGGTGAGGGAACGACTGTTTATAGCTGCTATAACGTACGCGACAGCACGAACTGACTCGTTTCACTGAACGTTAAATGTAACTATAAACGGATAAAACGTACAGCATGCCATTCTTTAAGTAAATAACAGTTGCTAAGTAAGTTGCTGTGGCGTCAGAGGAATAAAACACTCGGGGACGTGCTGTTAGAGGAAAATAATCAACTTCAGTGTAGTAACAGTAACTCCAGCACTCCGTGGTCTATTATCTACACACAGGTTTATGACACAAAAGAAGTAAAGTTGTGTAAACCTGACACTCGTTTTATAAATGTGTGTGTGTGTGTGTTTCCCTCCCCAGAGGAGATGGAGAGGATGCTCCTGGAGCAGCAGGCGTTGGAGATGGAGGAGAACGGCTTCCAGGAAGGAGGAAAAGGATTTTTTAAAAGATACAGAAAGTCAAAGAAAGAGCTGACTCCTAAAGGTCATTACACTATTATACATGCTGTGTATATTTACACACACACACACACACACACACACACACAGTTCTGTGTAAAAGTCTTAGACACGTGTAAAGAAATACTGTAGAGCAAAGATGCCTTCAAATATAATGAAATTAAATGTTTCTACATTTTTAAAAAATCCTATAAAGAGCAGTAAACAGTAATAAATGAAACAAAGTCAGTATTTAATGTGACGATCCTTCACTTTAAATAAATAAAACAGTATCTCAGATGCAGTGTGTGCAGTTTTATAAGGAAATGAGCTGGAAGTGTTACTGAGCATCTTGCAGAAGCAGCCACAGTTCTTCTGGAGACTTTGACTGTCGACTCGCTTCTTATTTCTGCAGCGAAACCCAGCAGCCTTCATTATGTTTTTATCTGAAAAGTGTCTCTTATGGAATCTGCTGCTTTCTTTACTGACATACAAACATTTTTCTGTAACATTTCATTTTGTGCTGGAAAACTAATGTTTGGAATCTAAAATGTTTTTGTACTGAATCAATAATGTAGAAGCCAGAAAATAAACATCTATAACAAAGTTTGTACTAAAAAATAGATACAGTGCCAAGACTTTTGCACAGTGCTGTATATTAGCTCCGCCCACCACTCAGGTCTCTCTGTAGTGTACAGTTACTGACTGTAGCCCATCTGTTACGCTGCACAAAGTATTGGCACCCCTCTATCTTATCCATCAGTGGAAAGGGAGCAGCACTGATTTGGGTGGTGGTTTATTCTCTGTAAAGCTGTAACACTGGCATGAGTGTGTGTGTGTGTGTGTGTGTGTGTGTGTGTGCGTACAATGTGCATCTGTTATGGCTATTTGTTGGCTTATAATAAAATTATATTATGCAAATATTCCAATACAACTTGAATAGACACTGGCTGGACTTTCAACTGTTTATATTGTGTATGTGTGTGTGTGTGTGTGTGTGTGTGTGTGTGTGTGTGAGAGAGAGAAAGAGATTCAGAAATGATTTGGCTGCTTTTAAACAGAAAAGGTGGGCGGGGTTTGTCTAAAGGAGTTTTAACCATCTGTGCTTCTCTAATCTAATCTAATCAGACACACACACACACACTCACACACACACTCACTCACACACACACACACACACACTCACACACACACTCACTCACACACACACACACACACACTCACATTCCTGACTATCTGGCAGCACACTGATTGTCCGTCTGTGACAGATGGAGGAAACAGCTTGAGTCTCTTCTGTGAAATATATTACAGATATTTTTGGCCAGTTATTTTTGCATTTTTTGGGACGTCATTGTGTATAGCGGTGTTGTGGTGGTGGGCGTGGCCTCCTCTCCACACACCACGCCCACTAACACACACCACGCCCACTAACACACCATGATCAGGACCATAACCACGTCTCATTTCATTTTAAACACTTTCATCACAACGCTAGTTACGATTACATTTTACCTGCTTTCTGTCCATCCGTCTCACTGATCTCTCTCTCTCTCTCTCTCTCTCTCTCTCTGTTTCTCTCTCTCCTGATCTGTCTCACTGATCTCTCTCTCTCTCTCTCTCTCTCTCTCTCTCTCTCTCCTGATCCGTCTCACTGATCTCTCTCTCTCTCTCTCTCTCTCTCTCTCTCTCTCTCTCTCCTGATCTCTCTCTCTCTCTCTGTTTCTCTCTCTTCTGATCTGTCTCACTGATCTCTCTCTCTCTCTCTCTCTCTCTCTCTCTCTCCTGATCTCTCTCTCTCTCTCTCTCTGTTTCTCTCTCTCCTGATCCGTCTCACTGATCTCTCTCT
>NC_069715.1:338410-398410 GCF_027358585.1 Pangasianodon hypophthalmus
AATATCTACTCCAGAGCAGTGTAACAGTGATATCTAATCTATCAGGGAAATCAAGGAAACTCGTCTAATGCTTCTGTTTTCAGAGTAAAGAGACCAAACGCAGGCGCTCGTGTGGACTGTTGGCAGTTAAAAGCCTTTATTTCAGGGCTGAAAACATGTAAAAACTCACCCGATCCACAGCGAGCCTTCAGGCTGGCAGACATTTATAAAAGCAGGAAATAATTAAACAGCCTCAGCTGTGTCAAAATCACTACACGGGATCTAGTGGCCACCAGGGCGCTCAGAAAATCCTGAACACACAGTAACATACAAGAAGCAAGAGATCCAGTAGCACTAGGTTCAAGGAACAACTCCCTGAGATGATATGAGGAACCTTGAGAGGAACCAGACTCAAAAGGGAACCATCCTCATCTGGGTGACACGGATAGTGCCATTATAAATCATTCCCTCTATAACTGTGTACTACATGGACACATAGTGCAGCTGTGTAACCAGGAGCTTATGAGCAGCTTGTGAATATGAGCATCAGAGTTACTTCTGAATTCATTACAGTTTTCACATGAAGTCTGTTTTGTTGAGGTTATAAACTGTTCGTAGCAATTACAGTCTTAAAGCTACCAAAGGAAGAACATCCACAGCCATCTTCATGGTTTCATAGAGGAACCATCCTCAGTAATCTCATGGTGATCTTTAGGCCGTCTGTGTGGACCATCTTCAGCAGCAGCCAGCGGTTTTCAAAAACACAGAAAACATGCGCAAAAGCAGAGTACTGTATTTGAGGCGTGTGTGTGTCTGTATTTGCGGCGTGTGTGTCTGTATTTGCGGCGTGTGTCGTCTGTATTTGCGGTGTGTGTGTCTGTATTTGCGGCGTGTGTCGTCTGTATTTGCGGTGTGTGTCGTCTGTATTTGCGGCGTGTGTCGTCTGTATTTGCGGCGTGTGTGTCGTCTGTATTTGAGGCGTGTGTGTCGTCTGTATTTGCGGCGTGTGTGTCGTCTGTATTTGCGGCGTGTGTGTGTCTGTATTTGCGGCGTGTGTGTCGTCTGTATTTGCGGCGTGTGTCGTCTGTATTTGCGGCGTGTGTGTCGTCTGTATTTGCGGCGTGTGTGTCGTCTGTATTTGCGGCGTGTGTGTCGTCTGTATTTGCGGCGTGTGTCGTCTGTATTTGCGGCGTGTGTGTGTCTGTATTTGGGGCGTGTGTGTCGTCTGTATTTGCGGCGTGTGTGTCGTCTGTATTTGCGGCGTGTGTGTCGTCTGTATTTGCGGCGTGTGTGTCGTCTGTATTTGCGGCGTGTGTGTGTCTGTATTTGGGGCGTGTGTGTCGTCTGTATTTGCGGCGTGTGTGTCGTCTGTATTTGCGGCGTGTGTGTCGTCTGTATTTGAGGCGTGTGTGTCGTCTGTATTTGGGGCGTGTGTGTCGTCTGTATTTGCGGCGTGTGTGTCGTCTGCATTTGCGGCGTGTGTCGTCTGTATTTGCGGCGTGTGTGTCGTCTGTATTTGCGGCGTGTGTGTTGTCTGTATTTGCGGCGTGTGTGTGTCTGTATTTGGGGCGTGTGTGTCGTCTGTATTTGCGGCGTGTGTGGTCTGTATTTGCGGCGTGTGTGTCGTCTGTATTTGCGGCGTGTGTGGTCTGTATTTGCGGCGTGTGTGTCGTCTGTATTTGCGGCGTGTGTCGTCTGTATTTGCGGCGTGTGTGTCGTCTGTATTTGAGGCGTGTGTGTCGTCTGTATTTGCGGCGTGTGTGTCGTCTGTATTTGCGGCGTGTGTGTCGTCTGTATTTGGGGCGTGTGTGTCGTCTGTATTTGCGGCGTGTGTGTCGTCTGTATTTGCGGCGTGTGTCGTCTGTATTTGCGGCGTGTGTCGTCTGTATTTGCGGCGTGTGTGTCGTCTGTATTTGCGGCGTGTGTGTCGTCTGTATTTGCGGCGTGTGTTGTCTGTATTTGCGGCGTGTGTCGTCTGTATTTGCGGCGTGTGTGTCGTCTGTATTTGCGGCGTGTGTCGTCTGTATTTGGGGCGTGTGTGTCGTCTGTATTTGCGGCGTGTGTGTCGTCTGTATTTGCGGCGTGTGTCGTCTGTATTTGCGGTGTGTGTTGTCTGTATTTGTGGCGTGTGTTGTCTGTATTTGCGGCGTGTGTGTCGTCTGTATTTGAGGCGTGTGTGTGGTCTGTATTTGCGGCGTGTGTGTCGTCTGTATTTGCGGCGTGTGTTGTCTGTATTTGCGGCGTGTGTGTCGTCTGTATTTGCGGCGTGTGTCGTCTGTATTTGCGGCGTGTGTGTCGTCTGTATTTGGGGCGTATGTGTCGTCTGTATTTGCGGCGTGTGTGTGTCTGTATTTGTGGCGTGTGTTGTCTGTATTTGCGGCGTGTGTGTCGTCTGTATTTGCGGCGTGTGTCGTCTGTATTTGCGGCGTGTGTGTCGTCTGTATTTGCGGCGTGTGTTGTCTGTATTTGCGGCGTGTGTGTCGTCTGTATTTGCGGCGTGTGTGTCGTCTGTATTTGCGGCGTGTGTCGTCTGTATTTGAGGCGTGTGTGTCGTCTGTATTTGCGGCGTGTGTGTGTCTGTATTTGTGGCGTGTGTTGTCTGTATTTGCGGCGTGTGTCGTCTGTATTTGCGGCGTGTGTTGTCTGTATTTGCGGCGTGTGTGTCGTCTGTATTTGAGGCGTGTGTGTCGTCTGTATTTGCGGCGTGTGTTGTCTGTATTTGTGGCGTGTGTCGTCTGTATTTGCGGCGTGTGTGTGTCTGTATTTGTGGCGTGTGTTGTCTGTATTTGCGGCGTGTGTGTCATCTGTATTTGCGGCGTGTGTCGTCTGTATTTGCGGCGTGTGTGTCGTCTGTATTTGAGGCGTGTGTGTCGTCTGTATTTGCGGCGTGTGTGTCGTCTGTATTTGCGGCGTGTGTGTCGTCTGTATTTGAGGCGTGTGTGTCGTCTGTATTTGAGGCGTGTGTGTCGTCTGTATTTGGGGCGTGTGTGTCGTCTGTATTTGCGGCGTGTGTTGTCTGTATTTGTGGCGTGTGTTGTCTGTATTTGCGGCGTGTGTGTCGTCTGTATTTGAGGCGTGTGTGTGGTCTGTATTTGCGGCGTGTGTGTCGTCTGTATTTGCGGTGTGTGTTGTCTGTATTTGTGGCGTGTGTTGTCTGTATTTGCGGCGTGTGTGTCGTCTGTATTTGAGGCGTGTGTGTGGTCTGTATTTGCGGCGTGTGTGTCGTCTGTATTTGCG
Source organism: Pangasianodon hypophthalmus (assembly GCF_027358585.1). NCBI lineage: Eukaryota > Metazoa > Chordata > Actinopteri > Siluriformes > Pangasiidae > Pangasianodon > Pangasianodon hypophthalmus. The sequence continues at coordinate 341,627 of NC_069715.1, forward strand.
GCGTGTGTTGTCTGTATTTGCGGCGTGTGTGTCGTCTGTATTTGCGGCGTGTGTCGTCTGTATTTGCGGCGTGTGTGTCGTCTGTATTTGGGGCGTATGTGTCGTCTGTATTTGGGGCGTGTGTGTCGTCTGTATTTGCGGCGTGTGTGTCGTCTGTATTTGCGGCGTGTGTGTCGTCTGTATTTGAGGCGTGTGTGTCGTCTGTATTTGGGGCGTGTGTGTCGTCTGTATTTGCGGCGTGTGTGTCGTCTGTATTTGAGGCGTGTGTGTCGTCTGTATTTGCGGCGTGTGTGTCGTCTGTATTTGAGGCGTGTGTGTCGTCTGTATTTGAGGCGTGTGTGTGGTCTGTATTTGCGGCGTGTGTCGTCTGTATTTGCGGCGTGTGTGTCGTCTGTATTTGAGGCGTGTGTGTCGTCTGTATTTGCGGCGTGTGTGTCGTCTGTATTTGCGGCGTGTGTGTCGTCTGTATTTGGGGCGTGTGTGTCGTCTGTATTTGCGGCGTGTGTGTCGTCTGTATTTGGGGCGTGTGTGTCGTCTGTATTTGGGGCGTGTGTGTCGTCTGTATTTGCGGCGTGTGTGTCGTCTGTATTTGCGGCGTGTGTGTCGTCTGTATTTGAGGCGTGTGTGTCGTCTGTATTTGAGGCGTGTGTGTCGTCTGTATTTGGGGCGTGTGTGTCGTCTGTATTTGCGGCGTGTGTGTCGTCTGTATTTGAGGCGTGTGTGTCGTCTGTATTTGCGGCGTGTGTGTCGTCTGTATTTGAGGCGTGTGTGTCGTCTGTATTTGAGGCGTGTGTGTGGTCTGTATTTGCGGCGTGTGTCGTCTGTATTTGCGGCGTGTGTGTCGTCTGTATTTGAGGCGTGTGTGTCGTCTGTATTTGCGGCGTGTGTGTCGTCTGTATTTGCGGCGTGTGTGTCGTCTGTATTTGGGGCGTGTGTGTCGTCTGTATTTGCGGCGTGTGTGTCGTCTGTATTTGCGGCGTGTGTCGTCTGTATTTGCGGCGTGTGTGTCGTCTGTATTTGAGGCGTGTGTGTCGTCTGTATTTGCGGCGTGTGTCGTCTGTATTTGCGGCGTGTGTCGTCTGTATTTGCGGCGTGTGTCGTCTGTATTTGCGGCGTGTGTGTCGTCTGTATTTGCGGCGTGTGTCGTCTGTATTTGCGGCGTGTGTGTGTCTGTATTTGGGGTGTGTGTGTCGTCTGTATTTGCGGCGTGTGTGTCGTCTGTATTTGCGGCGTGTGTGTCGTCTGTATTTGCGGCGTGTGTCGTCTGTATTTGCGGCGTGTGTGTGTCTGTATTTGCGGCGTGTGTGTCGTCTGTATTTGCGGCGTGTGTGTCGTCTGTATTTGCGGCGTGTGTGTCGTCTGTATTTGCGGCGTGTGTCGTCTGTATTTGCGGCGTGTGTGTCGTCTGTATTTGCGGCGTGTGTGTCGTCTGTATTTGAGGCGTGTGTGTCGTCTGTATTTGCGGCGTGTGTGTCGTCTGTATTTGCGGTGTGTGTCGTCTGTATTTGCGGCGTGTGTCGTCTGTATTTGAGGCGTGTGTGTCGTCTGTATTTGCGGCGTGTGTCATCTGTATTTGAGGCGTGTGTGTCGTCTGTATTTGTGGCGTGTGTGTCGTCTGTATTTGCGGCGTGTGTGTCGTCTGTATTTGCGGCGTGTGTGTCGTCTGTATTTGTGGCGTGTGTGTCGTCTGTATTTGCGGCGTGTGTCGTCTGTATTTGCGGCGTGTGTGTCGTCTGTATTTGCGGCGTGTGTGTCGTCTGTATTTGCGGCGTGTGTGTCGTCTGTATTTGCGGCGTGTGTGTCGTCTGTATTTGCGGCGTGTGTCGTCTGTATTTGCGGCGTGTGTCGTCTGTATTTGCGGCGTGTGTGTCGTCTGTATTTGAGGCGTGTGTGTCGTCTGTATTTGCGGCGTGTGTGTCGTCTGTATTTGCGGTGTGTGTCGTCTGTATTTGCGGCGTGTGTCGTCTGTATTTGAGGCGTGTGTGTCGTCTGTATTTGCGGCGTGTGTCATCTGTATTTGAGGCGTGTGTGTCGTCTGTATTTGTGGCGTGTGTGTCGTCTGTATTTGCGGCGTGTGTGTCGTCTGTATTTGCGGCGTGTGTGTCGTCTGTATTTGCGGTGTGTGTCGTCTGTATTTGCGGCGTGTGTCGTCTGTATTTGAGGCGTGTGTGTCGTCTGTATTTGCGGCGTGTGTCATCTGTATTTGAGGCGTGTGTGTCGTCTGTATTTGTGGCGTGTGTGTCGTCTGTATTTGCGGCGTGTGTGTCGTCTGTATTTGCGGCGTGTGTGTCGTCTGTATTTGTGGCGTGTGTGTCGTCTGTATTTGCGGCGTGTGTCGTCTGTATTTGCGGCGTGTGTGTCGTCTGTATTTGCGGCGTGTGTGTCGTCTGTATTTGCGGCGTGTGTGTCGTCTGTATTTGAGGCGTGTGTGTCGTCTGTATTTGCGGCGTGTGTGTCGTCTGTATTTGCGGCGTGTGTTGTCTGTATTTGCGGCGTGTGTCGTCTGTATTTGCGGCGTGTGTTGTCTGTATTTGCGGCGTGTGTGTCGTCTGTATTTGCGGCGTGTGTTGTCTGTATTTGCGGCGTGTGTTGTCTGTATTTGCGGCGTGTGTGTCGTCTGTATTTGCGGCGTGTGTGTCGTCTGTATTTGCGGCGTGTGTGTCGTCTGTATTTGCGGCGTGTGTGTCGTCTGTATTTGCGGCGTGTGTCGTCTGTATTTGCGGCGTGTGTTGTCTGTATTTGCGGCGTGTGTGTCGTCTGTATTTGCGGCGTGTGTCGTCTGTATTTGCGGCGTGTGTGTCGTCTGTATTTGAGGCGTGTGTGTCGTCTGTATTTGCGGCGTGTGTGTGTCTGTATTTGTGGCGTGTGTTGTCTGTATTTGCGGCGTGTGTCGTCTGTATTTGCGGCGTGTGTTGTCTGTATTTGCGGCGTGTGTGTCGTCTGTATTTGAGGCGTGTGTGTCGTCTGTATTTGCGGCGTGTGTTGTCTGTATTTGTGGCGTGTGTCGTCTGTATTTGCGGCGTGTGTGTGTCTGTATTTGTGGCGTGTGTTGTCTGTATTTGCGGCGTGTGTGTCATCTGTATTTGCGGCGTGTGTCGTCTGTATTTGCGGCGTGTGTGTCGTCTGTATTTGGGGCGTGTGTGTCGTCTGTATTTGCGGCGTGTGTGTCGTCTGTATTTGCGGCGTGTGTTGTCTGTATTTGCGGTGTGTGTCGTCTGTATTTGGGGCGTGTGTGTCGTCTGTATTTGCGGCGTGTGTGTCGTCTGTATTTGCGGCGTGTGTTGTCTGTATTTGCGGCGTGTGTCGTCTGTATTTGCGGCGTGTGTGTCGTCTGTATTTGCGGCGTGTGTCGTCTGTATTTGGGGCGTGTGTGTCGTCTGTATTTGCGGCGTGTGTGTCGTCTGTATTTGCGGCGTGTGTCGTCTGTATTTGCGGTGTGTGTTGTCTGTATTTGTGGCGTGTGTTGTCTGTATTTGCGGCGTGTGTGTCGTCTGTATTTGAGGCGTGTGTGTGGTCTGTATTTGCGGCGTGTGTGTCGTCTGTATTTGCGGCGTGTGTCGTCTGTATTTGCGGCGTGTGTGTCGTCTGTATTTGCGGCGTGTGTCGTCTGTATTTGCGGCGTGTGTGTGTCTGTATTTGGGGTGTGTGTGTCGTCTGTATTTGCGGCGTGTGTGTCGTCTGTATTTGGGGCGTGTGTGTCGTCTGTATTTGCGGCGTGTGTGTCTGTATTTGGGGTGTGTGTGTCGTCTGTATTTGCGGCGTGTGTGTCGTCTGTATTTGCGGCGTGTGTCGTCTGTATTTGCGGCGTGTGTGTGTCTGTATTTGGGGTGTGTGTGTCGTCTGTATTTGCGGCGTGTGTGTCGTCTGTATTTGCGGCGTGTGTGTCGTCTGTATTTGCGGCGTGTGTCGTCTGTATTTGCGGCGTGTGTGTGTCTGTATTTGCGGCGTGTGTGTCGTCTGTATTTGCGGCGTGTGTGTCGTCTGTATTTGCGGCGTGTGTGTCGTCTGTATTTGCGGCGTGTGTGTCGTCTGTATTTGCGGCGTGTGTCGTCTGTATTTGCGGCGTGTGTGTCGTCTGTATTTGCGGCGTGTGTGTCGTCTGTATTTGAGGCGTGTGTGTCGTCTGTATTTGCGGCGTGTGTGTCGTCTGTATTTGCGGTGTGTGTCGTCTGTATTTGCGGCGTGTGTCGTCTGTATTTGAGGCGTGTGTGTCGTCTGTATTTGCGGCGTGTGTCATCTGTATTTGAGGCGTGTGTGTCGTCTGTATTTGTGGCGTGTGTGTCGTCTGTATTTGCGGCGTGTGTGTCGTCTGTATTTGCGGCGTGTGTGTCGTCTGTATTTGTGGCGTGTGTGTCGTCTGTATTTGCGGCGTGTGTCGTCTGTATTTGCGGCGTGTGTGTCGTCTGTATTTGCGGCGTGTGTGTCGTCTGTATTTGCGGCGTGTGTGTCGTCTGTATTTGAGGCGTGTGTGTCGTCTGTATTTGCGGCGTGTGTCGTCTGTATTTGAGGCGTGTGTTGTCTGTATTTGCGGCGTGTGTCGTCTGTATTTGCGGCGTGTGTTGTCTGTATTTGCGGCGTGTGTGTCGTCTGTATTTGCGGCGTGTGTGTCGTCTGTATTTGCGGCGTGTGTGTCGTCTGTATTTGCGGCGTGTGTTGTCTGTATTTGCGGCGTGTGTCGTCTGTATTTGCGGCGTGTGTCGTCTGTATTTGCGGCGTGTGTGTCGTCTGTATTTGCGGCGTGTGTGTCGTCTGTATTTGGGGCGTGTGTGTCGTCTGTATTTGCGGCGTGTGTGTCGTCTGTATTTGCGGCGTGTGTGTCGTCTGTATTTGGGGCGTGTGTGTCGTCTGTATTTGCGGCGTGTGTGTCGTCTGTATTTGCGGCGTGTGTGTCGTCTGTATTTGGGGCGTGTGTGTGTCTGTATTTGTGGCGTGTGTTGTCTGTATTTGCGGCGTGTGTGTCGTCTGTATTTGCGGCGTGTGTCGTCTGTATTTGCGGCGTGTGTGTCGTCTGTATTTGAGGCGTGTGTGTCGTCTGTATTTGCGGCGTGTGTGTCGTCTGTATTTGCGGCGTGTGTGTCGTCTGTATTTGGGGCGTGTGTGTCGTCTGTATTTGCGGCGTGTGTGTCGTCTGTATTTGCGGCGTGTGTGTCGTCTGTATTTGGGGCGTGTGTGTCGTCTGTATTTGCGGCGTGTGTGTCGTCTGTATTTGCGGCGTGTGTGTCGTCTGTATTTGCGGCGTGTGTGTCGTCTGTATTTGGGGCGTGTGTGTCGTCTGTATTTGCGGCGTGTGTGTCGTCTGTATTTGAGGCGTGTGTGTCGTCTGTATTTGGGGCGTGTGTGTCGTCTGTATTTGCGGCGTGTGTGTCGTCTGTATTTGAGGCGTGTGTGTCGTCTGTATTTGCGGCGTGTGTGTCGTCTGTATTTGAGGCGTGTGTGTCGTCTGTATTTGAGGCGTGTGTGTGGTCTGTATTTGCGGCGTGTGTCGTCTGTATTTGCGGCGTGTGTGTCGTCTGTATTTGCGGCGTGTGTCGTCTGTATTTGCGGCGTGTGTGTCGTCTGTATTTGAGGCGTGTGTGTCGTCTGTATTTGCGGTGTGTGTCGTCTGTATTTGCGGCGTGTGTCGTCTGTATTTGCGGCGTGTGTCGTCTGTATTTGCGGCGTGTGTGTCGTCTGTATTTGCGGCGTGTGTCGTCTGTATTTGCGGCGTGTGTGTGTCTGTATTTGGGGCGTGTGTGTCGTCTGTATTTGCGGCGTGTGTGTCGTCTGTATTTGCGGCGTGTGTGTCGTCTGTATTTGCGGCGTGTGTCGTCTGTATTTGCGGCGTGTGTGTGTCTGTATTTGCGGCGTGTGTGTCGTCTGTATTTGCGGCGTGTGTGTCGTCTGTATTTGCGGCGTGTGTGTCGTCTGTATTTGCGGCGTGTGTCGTCTGTATTTGCGGCGTGTGTGTCGTCTGTATTTGCGGCGTGTGTGTCGTCTGTATTTGCGGCGTGTGTGTCGTCTGTATTTGAGGCGTGTGTGTCGTCTGTATTTGCGGCGTGTGTGTCGTCTGTATTTGCGGTGTGTGTCGTCTGTATTTGCGGCGTGTGTCGTCTGTATTTGAGGCGTGTGTGTCGTCTGTATTTGCGGCGTGTGTCATCTGTATTTGAGGCGTGTGTGTCGTCTGTATTTGTGGCGTGTGTGTCGTCTGTATTTGCGGCGTGTGTGTCGTCTGTATTTGCGGCGTGTGTGTCGTCTGTATTTGTGGCGTGTGTGTCGTCTGTATTTGCGGCGTGTGTCGTCTGTATTTGCGGCGTGTGTGTCGTCTGTATTTGCGGCGTGTGTGTCGTCTGTATTTGCGGCGTGTGTGTCGTCTGTATTTGAGGCGTGTGTGTCGTCTGTATTTGCGGCGTGTGTGTCGTCTGTATTTGCGGCGTGTGTTGTCTGTATTTGCGGCGTGTGTCGTCTGTATTTGCGGCGTGTGTTGTCTGTATTTGCGGCGTGTGTGTCGTCTGTATTTGCGGCGTGTGTTGTCTGTATTTGCGGCGTGTGTTGTCTGTATTTGCGGCGTGTGTGTCGTCTGTATTTGCGGCGTGTGTGTCGTCTGTATTTGCGGCGTGTGTGTCGTCTGTATTTGCGGCGTGTGTGTCGTCTGTATTTGCGGCGTGTGTCGTCTGTATTTGCGGCGTGTGTCGTCTGTATTTGCGGCGTGTGTGTCGTCTGTATTTGCGGCGTGTGTCGTCTGTATTTGCGGCGTGTGTGTCGTCTGTATTTGAGGCGTGTGTGTCGTCTGTATTTGCGGCGTGTGTGTGTCTGTATTTGTGGCGTGTGTTGTCTGTATTTGCGGCGTGTGTCGTCTGTATTTGCGGCGTGTGTTGTCTGTATTTGCGGCGTGTGTGTCGTCTGTATTTGAGGCGTGTGTGTCGTCTGTATTTGCGGCGTGTGTTGTCTGTATTTGTGGCGTGTGTCGTCTGTATTTGCGGCGTGTGTGTGTCTGTATTTGTGGCGTGTGTTGTCTGTATTTGCGGCGTGTGTGTCGTCTGTATTTGCGGCGTGTGTCGTCTGTATTTGCGGCGTGTGTGTCGTCTGTATTTGGGGCGTGTGTGTCGTCTGTATTTGCGGCGTGTGTGTCGTCTGTATTTGCGGCGTGTGTTGTCTGTATTTGCGGTGTGTGTCGTCTGTATTTGGGGCGTGTGTGTCGTCTGTATTTGCGGCGTGTGTGTCGTCTGTATTTGCGGCGTGTGTTGTCTGTATTTGCGGCGTGTGTCGTCTGTATTTGCGGCGTGTGTGTCGTCTGTATTTGCGGCGTGTGTCGTCTGTATTTGGGGCGTGTGTGTCGTCTGTATTTGCGGCGTGTGTGTCGTCTGTATTTGCGGCGTGTGTCGTCTGTATTTGCGGTGTGTGTTGTCTGTATTTGTGGCGTGTGTTGTCTGTATTTGCGGCGTGTGTGTCGTCTGTATTTGAGGCGTGTGTGTGGTCTGTATTTGCGGCGTGTGTGTCGTCTGTATTTGCGGCGTGTGTTGTCTGTATTTGCGGCGTGTGTGTCGTCTGTATTTGCGGCGTGTGTCGTCTGTATTTGCGGCGTGTGTGTCGTCTGTATTTGGGGCGTATGTGTCGTCTGTATTTGCGGCGTGTGTGTGTCTGTATTTGTGGCGTGTGTTGTCTGTATTTGCGGCGTGTGTGTCGTCTGTATTTGCGGCGTGTGTCGTCTGTATTTGCGGCGTGTGTGTCGTCTGTATTTGCGGCGTGTGTTGTCTGTATTTGCGGCGTGTGTGTCGTCTGTATTTGCGGCGTGTGTGTCGTCTGTATTTGCGGCGTGTGTCGTCTGTATTTGAGGCGTGTGTGTCGTCTGTATTTGCGGCGTGTGTGTGTCTGTATTTGTGGCGTGTGTTGTCTGTATTTGCGGCGTGTGTCGTCTGTATTTGCGGCGTGTGTCGTCTGTATTTGCGGCGTGTGTCGTCTGTATTTGAGGCGTGTGTGTCGTCTGTATTTGCGGCGTGTGTTGTCTGTATTTGCGGCGTGTGTCGTCTGTATTTGCGGCGTGTGTTGTCTGTATTTGAGGCGTGTGTGTCGTCTGTATTTGCGGCGTGTGTGTCGTCTGTATTTGCGGCGTGTGTGTCGTCTGTATTTGAGGCGTGTGTGTCGTCTGTATTTGCGGCGTGTGTTGTCTGTATTTGTGGCGTGTGTCGTCTGTATTTGCGGCGTGTGTGTGTCTGTATTTGTGGCGTGTGTTGTCTGTATTTGCGGCGTGTGTGTCATCTGTATTTGCGGCGTGTGTCGTCTGTATTTGCGGCGTGTGTGTCGTCTGTATTTGAGGCGTGTGTGTCGTCTGTATTTGCGGCGTGTGTTGTCTGTATTTGCGGTGTGTGTTGTCTGTATTTGTGGCGTGTGTTGTCTGTATTTGCGGCGTGTGTGTCGTCTGTATTTGAGGCGTGTGTGTGGTCTGTATTTGCGGCGTGTGTGTCGTCTGTATTTGCGGCGTGTGTTGTCTGTATTTGCGGCGTGTGTGTCGTCTGTATTTGCGGCGTGTGTCGTCTGTATTTGCGGCGTGTGTGTCGTCTGTATTTGGGGCGTATGTGTCGTCTGTATTTGCGGCGTGTGTGTGTCTGTATTTGTGGCGTGTGTTGTCTGTATTTGCGGCGTGTGTGTCGTCTGTATTTGCGGCGTGTGTCGTCTGTATTTGCGGCGTGTGTGTCGTCTGTATTTGCGGCGTGTGTCGTCTGTATTTGCGGCGTGTGTTGTCTGTATTTGCGGCGTGTGTGTCGTCTGTATTTGAGGCGTGTGTGGTCTGTATTTGCGGCGTGTGTGTCGTCTGTATTTGCGGCGTGTGTTGTCTGTATTTGCGGCGTGTGTGTCGTCTGTATTTGCGGCGTGTGTGTCGTCTGTATTTGCGGCGTGTGTCGTCTGTATTTGCGGCGTGTGTGTCGTCTGTATTTGCGGCGTGTGTTGTCTGTATTTGCGGCGTGTGTTGTCTGTATTTGCGGCGTGTGTGTCGTCTGTATTTGAGGCGTGTGTGGTCTGTATTTGCGGCGTGTGTGTCGTCTGTATTTGCGGCGTGTGTGTCGTCTGTATTTGCGGCGTTTCTGCCACTGTACCTATAGCCTGTATTTGGGATAAATGGGAATATGAGGGTGAGGTGAATAATAAGATGCTGCTAAGGGGCAGCAGAACACATAGTTTATGCAACAGAAGTAATCGCTATTAATTTGTCTCTTCAGTGGGTTGAAGAATCCTGCTCTCAGAACACTGCAGTATGCTCACACTTGTATTCAGTGGTAACGAGGTGCACTAGTGGGACGTCCTCATGGAGGCAAAGATAAGTAATATGAAATTCGGCTGATGTGGGCGTGGAGGAAGATGAGGAGGCGGGGGCATGGAGAGCAGGCTCTGAGACAGAGGATGGAGGAGAATGTCCTGCTGAGTAAATCAGAAGTTAAAGCGTTAGTTAAAGGGGCTGTGTGTGGAAACAGAAGGGATGGCGCAGGAGTAGTGCACTCCAAACCAGCAGGTGGCGGAAACGCACCAAAACCTGGTTCCGCCAGTAAGACCAGAAGAAGAAGCAGTGCGCATGCGCATTACAGTCTGAAGGCAGAACTGTCACCACTGCGCAGATTCAGTTTGTGTACACAGCACTGCTAGTGTAGAGTGAAGCGCTGGCTGTCTGTCGCCATTAATCCTGAAGCAACATGAGTGGATCACTTTAATCAGCATGTTTTCTCTCTCCTTTGTGAAGGCTGTGCTTTATAGCGGTCAGAGACTGACACAGAGAAGATGCTTTTCTTCACACAGAAACGGTATCTTACTCTTTTCGATTTGCTGTGGTGCTACAGATGATATCTGAGACCAGAAAACATCTATATGTGAACAATGCGAATCATTAAGGCTTGATTTGGTGCTAAATACCGACTCTGTGGTTTGCTAGCACAGAAACAACTGTTTTTATTTAGAGTTGTTCAGTCGGTTCAGAAATGCAGCGCTCTGATTGGCTGTTGAGATAGCGTCACATCAGCGTCATATCAGCGTCGTATCATTGGTTAAAAAAAGGCGCGAGGATGTGGTCTGCTCTTGCGCGCGCCCTTTAAATGCGCGTGAGCAGAAGGAGATTAGCGCGGGAATCTTGGCGGCGACTCTGTGAGGTGGCTCACCACAGATGTTTTATTTTCTCGCATTTTATTCAGTTTTTCTCATTTTGTTCTGTTTTAACTCTCAGTTCTCGTGTTGCAGGTAAAATGCCGTGCTCAGAAGTGACAGACGCGACCTCAGTGTCCCCTATGAAGAAGAGCAGGACTGAGGAGATGAATGAAAATAGCGGTAGCATCGTGCTAAAGTTCGCTAAACTGTCTGAACACGCCACAACACCGACCAGAGGCTCTGCTAAAGCCGCCGGATACGACCTGTACAGGTAGGAAAACTAGTAAAATATGCTTATGTGTAAGAAGAAAGAAGACCACCACTTTTATGTTGGTTATGTTTAGTAATTTCACCAAGATAAAGCCTCCTAGCTCCATAGCTGGCTGCATAGGGGAGCTGTTCGATTCCATAAGTCTGGGAGTCGATTCTTTAGTTCAAATGGAATGAGAGAGTCGGTTCTTCACTTACACGTTGTCTTTATAGACGGAATCAGAGAGTCGATTCTGCACTTACACACAGTCCTTATAGACGGAATCAGAGAGTCGATTCTTCACTTACACACAGTCCTTATAGACGGAATCAGAGAGTCGATTCTTCACTTACACACAGTCCTTATAGACGGAATCAGGGAGTCGATTCTTCACTTACACATAGTCCTTATAGACGGAATCAGGGAGTCGATTCTTCACTTACACACAGTCCTTATAGACGGAATCAGAGAGTCGATTCTTCACTTACACGTTGGCATTATATACAGCGTTCTAGAGGTTACTGTGGAAACAGAGTAAACGCTCATTAGACTTTCCTGAAGTAAACTGTTTAATCATGCATTAAATAACACGATGGTGCTAAAATTTAGCTGCACAAATATCCTCATTATAGAGAAATGTATGTAAGGGTCTATTCATAATATATATATTTTTTGTGCATAGCTGCTTATGATACATTCTCTCCAATAATCTCAAATAAATTAATAATGGAAATTAATAATAATTTGGCATTTTTTTAAAAAAATGAGTCCCACATTAAAAAGGGCTTTACATAAGAGATTAAAAAGTTAGTTAGTTTTATGTGGCTTCACCATACAGTATGAACAAGGACATCATTACAACAACCTAAAAAACAACAAACCAAAAATACATAGAGTATGAACATCTAAAACTCGTACATTACACTAAACACACACACACACACACACACGCACACACACACACGCACTCACGTATGTACATATATACACATACCTATTCACACTTACTCATAAACCCACATTTATGATTAATTAATGATTCTAATGGCAGTTTGGCACAAAGGACACCTGATGCACGTTGTTCTTCACCTGTAGGTGTAAAGACAGAATGAAACATAAGGGTGGGGTTAAGTTCCTGTAAAGTGTGGTATAGCGTATGTGATGAATCCGAGTGCTGTGTAAATAGCTGAGTAATAATAACTCTCTTCTCTTCCTACGCTCAGTGCGTATGATTACACCATTGCGCCGATGGACAAGGCCATCGTGAAGACGGACATCCAGATCGCTGTTCCTGCAGGATGCTACGGCCGAGTGGGTACGGACACGTCCCCCTGAGTGACCTTCCCCTAACGTCCTCATTATATAGAGCTTTTATTCAAAGACATGAGCGCACCGTAGTCGTATTGTGACTGTTATTTTTATCCCTCAGCTCCTCGCTCAGGTCTGGCAGCGAAGCACTTTATCGATGTTGGAGGTAAGTGACCCACCCAGTCCTGTAGCGTATTACTGAAATACTATAATCACGCAGTATGGTTCAGTCCGAGCCTCAGCTAACGGTGTTCTGCTGATTAGCCGGCGTGGTGGATGAGGACTACAGAGGAAACGTTGGAGTCGTGCTGTTCAACTTCGGCAAGGAGACGTTTGAAGGTGCGGTTTGAAGCCGTGGCTGAAAGACGTGGAGTTTGTGAGTGTGTGACTCTGGATTTGGGTAATAAATGGAGTTCTGTTTGCTTTGCAGTGAAAAAAGGAGACCGAGTGGCTCAGCTAGTGTGTGAGCGGATCTGCTATCCTGACCTACAGGAGCTCAAGGTAAAGACCATCAATCTCTATACCTGACACAGAGTCGGAGATGTTTATAATAATGGTGTAAAGAGGCGCAGCGTGAGTGCAGCCAAACACGCGCTGTTTATTTCCATCTTCATCCACGCTGTGGTCCTGGGCTCTGTCCCAAACCGCACTACTGATGTTCTAAATACCGTGGGAAAGTGGTGCCTAAGTGTTTAGCTTCCACAACAAAGCTCCTCCACAACCGGCACCTGCCTGAGGCTGCGTCCTAAACCACTTCCTGGATATCTCTCAACCATGGACTACCAACTGTCCTTCTCCTCTCACATCGCTCATCTGACACGCTCATGCTGATTTCTCCTTCACAACATCAGAAGGATGCGTCCATTTCTCTCCACTCAGGCCACTCCAGTGCTTGTTCAGTCACTTATCATTCTGAGCCTGATCTACTGATCTCCTGGCAGCTCTGCCTCTGAGCTTCATCCTCTGCAGCTGATCCAGAATGCAGCTTCTCAACCTTCCTAAGTTCTCCCACACCACCCCATTGCTGCGCTCCCTCCACTGGCTTCCTGTAGCTGCTGCATCAGATTTAAACACTGATGCTCACCTACAGAGCCAAAAACAGACCATTACCCAGTTATCTCAAAGCACTTATCACTCCTCGAGCGCCACCACACTCCCTCTGATCCTCTAGCACTGCTCCACTGATCCCTCCATCTCTCAGGGTACGAGGAAGACCTGCATCAAGACTCTTCTCTGTTCTGGGCCGAGGGGGTGGAATGAACTTCCCCTAGACGTCTGAACAGCTGAGTCACTGGCTTTAAACAAAGACTTGAGACCTACCTCTTCACCAAGCACTTAAATTAGCACTTTACTGGTAATAATAATAATAATAAAAAAATAAAAATAAAGAGAATTGTCTGTGTGCTTTTTACTATATTATCTCCCTGACGGATTTTAGATGGTACTCTTAGTCTGTGCCGTACTGAACCAGTATCAGAATATATTTACTGATGGAGACTTCAAAGCTCTTCTGTAAGTCTCTCTGGATAAGAGCCAAACGCTGTAAATGTACATGAGGTGTGATTTAAAGCACCACTGTGGAGAGAACAGAACACTATCACATCATCTCTCATCTTTCCTTTCTCCACACAACACACTCCTCTGACAGAACAGGGAACAGGTGTGTGTTTCAGGTGTGTGTGTATTTACAGTGGATATAAAGTCTACACACCCCTGTTAATGTCGGGGTTTTGTGATGTAAACTTTTTCCATCCTCTATGTGAAATTACAGCGTATAGAAATTAAGTGAAAAACAATCAAACATTTATTGGGGTGTTAAAAAGGAAAGTCCACCCTCATGCTTCACCGTGGGTATGGTGTTCTTGTGGAATTGTGGAATTATTGTACCTTTTGGAATTTCTCATCAGACTATAAAACATTTAGCCACATGGTTTGGGGTGATTTAGTTGAGCTTGGATGTTTTTTGTGAGAAAGGGCTTCTGCCCTACCCCAGAGCCCAGACATGTGAAGAATCTGAGAGATTGATGTCACATGCAGAGTCATCCATACTTGCCAGATGTTCCTTCAGCTCATTTAATGTTGCTGTTGGTCTCTTGGCAGCCTCCCTGGTAAGTTATTGTCTTGTCCTTTTCAAAAATTTTGGATGGACGTCCTGTTCTTGGTGATGTCACTGTGGTGCTCCATGTTCTCCACTTGTTGATGATGGGCTTCATGGTGTTCCATGGTACATCTAATGTTTTGGAAGTTCTTTTATACTCCTCTCCTGATTGATATCTTTCCACAGTGAGATACCGTACATACTTTGTAAGCTCTTTGAGGAACATGGCTTCAGCAGTTGGTGAAGAAACTCCTACACAAACAGCTGGTCTTTATTTGGAGTTAATCAGAATAATTTAATTGATGACAGCTGTATGATTTCTTTTGAACTTGAGATTGAATGTGATTGGTCCATTCTGAACACAGCCCAACCCCCAATTATTAAAGGGTGTGTATACTTATGCAACCAGGTTCTTATAACTCTTTATTTTTGCTTGAAATGTTTCTGATTGTGAAATTACAACATGCGCTGCTCAAAAAAATTAAAGGAACTCTTTTTAATCGGTGTATAGCATCAAGTCAGTTAAACTCCTGGGATATTGATCTGGTCAGTTCAGTAGCAGAGGGAGTTGTTCATCAGTTTCAGCTGCTTTGGTGTTAATGAAATTAACAACAGGTGCACTAGATGGGCAACAATGAGACGACCCCCAGAACAGGAATGGTTTTACAGGTGGAGGCCACTGACATTTTTTCCCTACTCATCTTTTCTGACTGTTTTTCACTAGTTTTGCATTTGGCTAGGGTCAGTGTCACTACTGGTAGCATGAGGCGATACCTGGACCCTACAGAGTTGCACAGGCAGTCCAACTCCTCCAGGATTGCACATCAATACGTGCCATTGCCAGAAGGTTTGCTGTGTCTCCCAGCACAGTCTCAAGAGCATGGAGGAGATTCCAGGAGACAGGCAGTTACTCTAGGAGAGCTGGACAGGGCTGTAGAAGGTCCTTAACCCATCAGCAGCACCGGTATCTGCTCCTTTGTGCAAGGAGGAACAGGATGAGCACTGCCAGAGCCCTACAAAATGACCTCCAGCAGGCCACTGCTGTGAATGTCTCTGACCAGACAATCAGAAACAGACTTCATGAGGGTGGCCCGAGGGTCCGACGTCCTCTACTGGGCCCTGTGCTCACTGCCCAGCACCGTGGAGCTTGATTGGCATTTGCCGTTGAACACCAGAATTGGCAGATCTGCCACTGGTGCCCTGTGCTTTTCACACATGAGAGCAGGTTCACCCTGAGTACATGTGACAGAGGTGAAAGGGTCTGGAGAAGCCGTGGAGAACGTTATGCTGCCTGTAACATCATTCAGCATGACCGGTTTGGTGGTGGGTCAGTGATGGTCTGGGGAGGCATATCCATGGAGGGACGCACAGACCTCTACAGGCTAGACAATGGCACCCTGACTGCCATTAGGTATCAGGATGAAATCCTTGGACCCATTGTCAGACCGTACGCTGGTGCAGTGGGTCCTGGGTTCCTCCTGGTGCATGACAATGCCCGGCCTCATGTGGCGAGAGTATGCAGGCAGTTCCCACACTCACCTGACCTAAATCCAATAGATCACCTCTGGGACATTATGTTTCGGTCCATCTGACACCGACAGGTTCCACCTCAGACTGTCCAGGAGCTCAGTGATGCGCTGGTCCAGATCTGGGAGGAAAGACCCCAGGACACCATCCGTCGTCTCATTAGGAGCATGCCCCCGACGTTGCGTACAAGCACGTGGGGGCCATACAAACTACTGAGCACCATTTTGAGTTGCTGCAATGAAATTTCAGCAAAATGGACTGGCCTGCTGCATCATTGTTTCACTTTGACTTTTGGGGTGTCTTTGAATTCAGTAGGTTGATCATTTTCATTTCCCTCAAACGATGTGGCCTCCTTTCGTTCCTAACACATTACCCAGTCCATATCAGTGTAGATATCCAGCGTGATACTTTTCCCCATTGAGAGCTGATGTGTTTTGAGCAGTGTATAAAACAATGTGGGTGGAGAAAGTTCTGAGATGATTTGTCTTGGTTTAATGTTTTAATCACAGAAACCTGCCATTTTATCAGGGGTGTGTAAATATCCACTGTACGCAGAAATGTATCGTTCACACAAACGACTGGATGGAATCGCTTCACATTTAATCGCACAATGCTGTTTTTAAAACCCCGTCGGGTTTAATTAGTGCATTCTGGTTCTCAATGCTTAGTGCACTAAAGATACAATTTGCAAATATACCAAAGAGCAGGATTTTGTTTGTTTTTTTTCCCAAAATTCTTCTTGATATATTTTTACTTGGTTAATTAATTCGGTTTAGTTGCCTGGCTACTTTTTTGGCACGTATCCTAAATAGGGCAGTGTTTGGCATTTTGTAGAGCACTTAAAAAACAAAACAAAAAAAAAACACTAAGGACACTGTGAACCAGAATTAATATATAAAATGCCAATCGCAACATAATGCTAAAGCTAGTTTTTGGCCAAGTGTCTAATTCTCTCTTCCAAACCAAATCAGATGTGTCCCAGTGTCTGGAGTTTTAAACGATGTAAACTGTGAATTGAACAGCTCCGCTCGGCTAGTGATTTGTGTGTTTACACTCGTATCGCTGTGAACAGAATGGACTGTATGTGAAAATACAACACTGTTGGGTAACAAATCTGTTTTTTATTTATTTTGTTCTCAGAGTCTGGATGAGACGGAGAGGGGCGCTGGGGGATTCGGCTCCACTGGGAGGAACTGAAACTGCTGCTCTTTTACTTTTCTTTGTTTAAATAAAACTTTTTTTTGTAATAAATCTGTTACAGACGTCGTGTGGTCACCAAATGAGTTTAGTGCTGGTGTTCTGCTTTAGGCCACCAGGTGGTGCTGCTAGTAGTGTTAGCTTAAATTCACTTCCTACGAAATGTTACACTCTTATTCCGCTCGTTCAGCTACTGTAGCGTTAAATATTATTTGGTTCCACATCTGAGGGACTGGATAACTTTTTAAAATTAGGACACCCCATTAAATATTCAGTTCTTTATTAATAAATGTCAACATGTCAATTTCTGATCTTGTTTTAATTTGTACCTGACGATGAAATTGTGATGTAACTGCATGTAAACAACAAAAAATCACTGTTTTCACTTATTAAACAAAAGAAATCAACAAAAATGAGTCTTTCACCTGAGGAGAAAGTTAGGACACCTCATGCCCTAACAGCTAGTGTTTTTGGCTGAAAACCTCACTGAGACGTTTCTTGTAGCCATTGATAAGTTTCTGACATCGACTGGGAGAACGTTTCCCCACTCCTCAGTGCAGAGTTCTTTCAGCTGTGTGATGTTTGAGGGGTTTCTCACACGCACAGTCCGTTTCAAATCCCCCCACAGGATCTCAATAGGATTTAGATTTGGGCTTTGACTTGGCCTTTCCAGAACTCTCCATTTTTTACTTCTCAGCCAGTCCTTGGTGGATTTACTGGTATGTTTTGGGTCGTTGTCATGTTGCAGTTCCGCTTCAGCTTCAATTTTTGGACAGATGGTCTCACATGTTCCTCAAGCACCATTGATACAATGTAGAATCCATAGTGGATTCTCTGATGGTGATCTGGCCAGATCCTGCTGCAGCAAAGCTTCCCCAAACCATAACACTTCCACCTCCATGTTTCACAGCTGGTAGGAGGTTCTTCTGCTGAAATGCTGTATTTGGTTTACGCCAAACCTGCCCTCTGTTATAGCGTCTGAATAATTCAGTTTTAGACTCATCTGTCCAAAGCTCATTATTCCAGAAGTCTTGGCCTTTGTCTGTGTTCTTTGGCAAACTTCAGTCTTGCCCTCATGTTTTTCTTTTTGGTTTTTTTTTTTAACTTTTATTTTTATTTAGTTTAATATACAAAATTAACAACTCAGAAGAAAAAAAAAAAAATTCCACACACAAAACATAACGACGAAGCCAAACAGATGAGTTTATCATTTTCTATAACATTTACAGTTTACTTATCTGAGGATGTCTTTACATTCTTTATACATCAACCACTTTTCCCAGTCCATCCTGAAAGCCCTTTTTTTATCTTTAACATGTAAGTTCTTCCATCGCCAGGATTTCTTCAATAATCTCAAACCATTGTTTACAATTCAAAGTGATGTCTTTGAGCCAGTTCCTAGTTACAGTCTTTTTACATGCCACGAGAAGAATCTTACATAAATATTGGTCACTTTTGGGTGCTATGTCTTTAATATTTCCCATGAGCAGAAATAAAGAGGTTCTGGGTATTCTATATCCAAGCGCTTCAGACAGAACTACCTGCACATCATCCCAAAAAGATTGGATTTTCTCACAACTCCAAAATATACGTGCGTGGTCTGCTTCTAACTGTCCACACTGTCTCCAGCAAACCTGCTGCCTGGAGACTTGTTTGCTTTTGATCTTCGGTGTTATAAAGAAGTGAATAAGGCACTTCCAGGAAAACTCCCTCCATATCTGTGAGCTAGTGGCAGTTTGGTGTATTATCCACATATCGTCTTTAATTCTTTATCCCATTTCAATTTTATATATAGTGTGGAGGAGGAGCTGCAACACATTAATACCTCATATAAGGAAGAAATTATTCTGGGTAATGTATGATTATAGGCATCCATCATCATTTTAGTAAGGGAATGGATATCATTTACTCTAATTTTCCTTTTTTTTTATTGTAGTAATCCCTTAATTGGAAATATCACAATAAGTCCTGATTTCTGATTCCAAAATCATCCTTTAAGTCCTGGACACTTTTAATTTCACCCTCTGTAATTACACAGCACAATGTCGTTATTCCCCTCTCCTTCCATTGTTGAAATATTGGATCTTCCCTTCCTGACTTAAACTCCTCATCATGCGTAATCCACCTAAACATTCCAATTTCTTTCTCCAGTTTGAGATGTTTGACAATAGAATGCCAGATCTTTAATGAAAAGGTCACTATTGGGCCCAGTTTGTCTTTACTATGTCCATGAATTTCACTCTCCCCTATAAAAGACTGAGCTTGAAGATCTTGTACATTTATTTCTATGTCTTTCCACTTGGCTGTATAACTAGAAGTACATCAGTAAAAAATTGGACGTATTTGTGCTGAAATAATTTTTAAGATTTGGAAGAGGCATACCACCTTTTTCTTTAGGTAATTGGAGTGTTGAATAGCGCACTCGGGGTCTCTTACCACCCCATATGTACCTCGATATTAATTTATCCCATTCACAGAATTGCTTTGGTGGGATTTCCACTGGGTGTGATTGAAACAAATACAGCAAACGTGGTAAAATATTCATTTTTACTCCTCTTATCCTATCACTGAAGCTCATGGGATACCTGGACCACCTCTCAATATCGCTCTTTATATTATTAGTAATTAGATCGTAATTGGCCCTAGACAGTGTTGTTAAGTCTTTAGTTAAATTTACTCCTAGGTATTTTAGACATTTTGCGTCTCAATTAATGTCATAGTTTTGTTTGAGTTCCGTGTTTGGTTTACAATTAAGCATAAGAATTTGGGTTTTTGTTACATTTAATTTATATCCGGCATATTCATTAAATTGCTCTAATACTTGCATAAGGTTTGTGAAATGTTTCTTGGGTTCAGCTAAATAAATCATAACGTCATCTACAAACAAACTAATTTTGTGTTAACACTTTTATTTTAACAACTGCTGTCTGAGTAATTGAGCCAGTGGTTCTGTATAGAAGGCGAAGAGAGAAGGACTAAGACAGCAACCCTGCCTAGTTCCTCTTTCCAGGTGAAATCTTTCTGATAGAGACCCCTTTACTCTCACTCTAGCTGTTGGGTTTTGAGATATTGACTTTATACACTGGATAGATTTACCGTCAAAACCCAGCTTTTCTAGCGATAAGTAAAGAAACTCCCAGTGTACCCTGTCGAAGGCCTTCTCAGCATCGAGACTGATTAGAGCAACAGGTAGTTTGTTTCGATGAGCCCTATCTACTATATGAAGAGTTCTTCTAATATTTTCACATGTTTGTCGACCTTTAACAAAACCTGTTTGGTCTTCATCTATCAAATCTGGTAAGAACAATTGTATTCTGGATGCTAAAATAGAACTATACATTTTATATTCTGTATTAAGGCGTGATATAGATCCCTGGTTCTTTGCCTGGCTTTAGTTTACCCATGGCTTGTGGTAATTTCTCAGTGGTTATTTCTGCAGTTAAGTTTTTATTTTGTAAATCGCCAGTAGAGGGCAGATCTAATGTATTAAGGAACTCCAGTACTTTTGTTCTATCCATTTCAGAGGTCTGTTTGTATAGTTCTTCATAATAGTTCTTAAAAATATTTTCAATATCTTTTGGATCGTATTTAATTTGATTTGTTTTGGGATCGCATAATTTAGAGATTAAATGATTAATTTGTTGCTTTCGCATTCGCCTTGCCAATAATTTAAGTGCTCTTGGTCCTGCTTCCAAATAAGTTTTAAAAATCTTGCCTTTTTCTCTACTTCTAACGTTAATAAGCCATTAATTTCCTTTCTCAGTTCTCCAGTTTGAGCCATCACCTCTTTATTCGCATTATGTTTATGTTTAAGCTCCAATTGATTTAATTCTGAAGTAGGTTTTTCATAATGAGCCTTTTCTTTTTTTTTTTAAAGTGCTTGTAATAGCTATTAATTTTCCTGGAATCACTGCCTTAAGTGCATCCCATAGTATGGAGGGGTCCACTTCACCATTGTTATTCTCCTCTAAATATCTTTTTATTTCCGTGCGAATTTGTTCAATTATTAATTTATTATTTAATATTCCTAAATTTAATTTCCACTGCGTGTTTCTTTTTTCCCCCAGAGAGATCCTCACATAGATAGCACTATGATCTGATACGTCAGCTACCCCAGTTCGACATTGCTGTATCCTGTGTCTGTTTTCTTCTTGTAAGAGAAAGTAATCTGTTCTAGAGTATACAGAATGCGCGGCAGAGTAGCGGCTGTAGTCCTTCTCTAATGGCTGTAGTTCCCTCCAGACATCTATTAGCTACAATATCAAATAATGATTTGAAGTATTGTTTATTGCTTTCCGGTGGGGCATAAACATTCACAAGAGTTACTGTGCTACTATTAATTGTTCCTTTAACGATAACATATCTCCCTTCTTTATCCTTTATTTCTGTGTGACACTCAAAATTGACACCTTTTGAAATTAAAATAATGACCCCCTCCTACGACGGTTTGGGGATGAACTATAAAAGATATTATTAAAACCAAATTTCTTCAGTTTTTCATCTCTCATGTTTTGCTTAGACAGCAAAGGTTTCCTCCTTGCACACCTGCCATGATAATTAAAGTTGCGCAGTCTCTTTCTGACTGTAGATTCATGCACTTTGACATCAGCTGTAGCAGGAGCTTGCTGTAGGTCCCGTGATGATGTTTTAGGGTTCTTGGAGATTTCTTTAAGCATCTCGTGTTCTGCTCTTGGGGTGAATTTGATTGGACGGCTGACCTGGCCATGATGGCAGGTGTTTTAAATGTTCTCCACTTGTAAATGATTTTGCGGACAGAGGAACGGCTGATTACAAATTCTTTTGAGATCTTTTTCTATCCCTTACCAGACTCATAAGCATCAACAATCGTCTTTCTGAAGGCCTCAGAGAGCTCTTTGGAACTCACCATGGTGATACCTCTCACTTCAGCAATTAAGAACAAACCAAACTAAGTGTCTGAGGTGTAAATAAGGCAAAGCTCCTTCAAAATGCTCTGTAACCATGCTCTAATCATTTGCACCTGATGTGATGCACCTGTAGCTAATTTTAGCCATTTTAAGTACAAATAAATGTGGGCGTGTCCTTACTTTTTCCTCACAAGAAATTGGATTTTTTTTTAAAATTACATTTTACAGATCATTTAAAAAGACTTTTCTGTGGTTTTATGTGTTTAGTCATATTACTTGAATCTCCCAGTATTGTTAAAATGAAGATCAAATGTCCATATGTTTAACTATGTTAAAAAAAAACACAGGCTTTCACGGGGTGTCCTAATTTTTTCACACGACTGTATATAAATACAGGATATAAATTATAAATGTATGAATTTATCCCTAATGAGTGAGATAGAGGTGACGGTGGTGAGGAAAAACTCCCTGAGATGATATGAGGAACCTTGAGAGGAACCAGACTCAAAAGGGAACCATCCTCATCTGGGTGACACCCGATAGTGCGATTATAAATAAATCCCTCTATAACTGTGTACTACATGGACACATAGTGCAGCTGTGTAACCACTAAAGTTCATAAGAGTTTACACGTGAAGTCTGTTGTGTTGAGGTTATAAACTGTTTGTAGCAATTACAGTCTTAAAGCTACCAAAGGAAGAACATCCACAGCCATCTTCATGGTTTCATAGAGGAACCATCCTCAGTAATCTCATGGTGATCTTTAGGCCGTCTGTGTGGACCATCTTCAGCAGCAGCCAGCGGTTTTATATAAAGGTTTGAATACCTGAGTATAAAACTTAGTGTGTTTACAAATAATTCAAAGGAATATGGTAATTACGAGTGTTGGTCCTTCTTGTCGTTCGTGTTTATAACCCAGATTTCTGTGAGAACTATAAAGTTTTATTTATTTGTTGTAATTACTGTATTCATGACATGAGGGCGCTGTTATATAAGGAACAGAACACTGAAGTGGTGATGAAGCGGAGTTACTGCTACCACCCTGAAGTTTATTTTCCTTTCCTTTAACTGCACGTCCCCAAGTGTTTTATTCCTCTTACACCACAGCAACTTACCAATGAGCACAATTTATTATTTATTTAAAAAAAAAAAATCCATACTTTTTTTTACACATTTACAGTTAGTTTTAATGTTGTGGAGTTTTGGTGTAACGTTAGTTCCTGTAGCTGTAAACAGACTTTTCTCTCTCTCTTGAAGTTAGAAAGACCAAAAACGCAGCTTGTCATATTACAGAGAAAAAAAAACATAAAAAAAGCGTAAACTCCTCCTCTTAGTTAAAGCTTTACGTCTGACTGTTACAAAGCGCTGACACTGGAGACTCCTTACAGAAAACTTCACCATATCAACAATTACACACGTTTCTAAATTCCGTTTATGTGAATGAGCTGTTACTATGGAAACGATAACGCGTTAGAATTATACGAGCGCATTAATTACAAATAAACCTGTGATCTGCAGCTGCGCTACTGTCAGAGCTGCTGTTATAGAAAACTAATCAACACCTTCTGACCAATCAGAATCCAGAACTCATCAGTGCTGCTGTATTTAGAAAGAAATGAGAAATAAAGGAGTGACTCGGGTCCCCTGTTAAAACCAAGACGTTCTTTTATTGTGAATTTACACCTAAACTCCTCACAGATGTGAACACTGAATGATGGTGGCGTCTCGTTGAAGGCACTGACTATGTTGCGAGTGTGTGTATTCGGCCTGGAAGGCCTCAGTGCAGTAGTCGCTTTCTTTCTTTCTCTTCCTCTGAAAGGTGAAATGTACAGTTACACAAAATCAGAATAAAAAAAGTAGTTGGTCTTTATAATGAGCACCATTGTGAGCCCTTCAGTCCAGGGCACTATACATGTGTTTATAAAAGATCCCCAGGTTAAACGTGGCGTGGTTACAGTAATACACACACGTACTGCGCAGAGTAGCGAAAGGCATTAAGTGGCGTCAGTTCGACAGTTTGCAGTGCATTCATAAATCTAATGTTGACGTGTTATTAGCACCAGTAAATACGATTAAAACACTGAGCTAAGATAGACAGCGCAGAAACGAAAGAAGCAGAGTCCTTTATAACCACAATGGAACCCAAACATAAAATAGCAGTTCAGGTGAAAATAAATAGCACACAGTTTTTCCCCTTTAACCAAAATGTGTTTGCGATTCTGAACAACTCCATTGAACAAAGCCATCTGAGGCTAATTTGCGCTGGTGTTACTCTGGAGGCTTCCTTTACCCTGCATTCACATGTGACAAGTCACGTGTGGGCGTGGCCTGTCCAGCAGTTACTAGTTCCGATAAGAAACGTAATGAATTATATAGAGCGTCTAAATCTAGCTCGTTAAATACAAATGGCGCGCTAATCAGAGTGAAAATCGATTGTGTGATTTACGCGTTACGTGCTCAGCTTCGTACTAGCATCATTCTCAGATTAGCTTAGCAAAGCGTGCTAACTGTACTAGCTACGTACACTCACCAGAGGCAGCGACGATCTCTGCTACTTCCTTCCAAGCTTTATTTTTCTTCCTAGCGTCTCTGTACACATTTAATACTTGGTCATATTTGACAGGATAAGATGAAACCGTGGTTATAAGATTTTCTTCCACTTTTGTATCGAGTGAGAGCTAATTACAGGTAGGAGTTAATGCTGCAATCCGTTGTACTCAGAACGTTTCCCCCAGTTCGGATCTAAACGTGTTTCAGCACTTTGGCTCAGAAAATCATGGATTATGACCAGAGCAAGGTCATAGTTTTTATGGCTAGTTTCTGGATTCAATAAACATATTGAGAAGAACTAATATGAATTATTTCTGCATGATTAGAGAGGAGAAATGATGTAGAAGATAGAGCAACGAATCTTTTTCATCTTTGCTCATAAAAATGAAAAATAAAATTGATCCGTCACAGTGGTCTTATCGGGTTAGTAAAACTGTTCAAACACTTTTCCATGACACAAAGGCTACATATCCAATAAAATCGAGTTTTATCAGGTAGAAAGTAACGTAAAGGGAAATCTGTTCTCTGTTTGCCGCCATATTGTTGTGACGTCAGCTGTGTTTATATCCGAGAACTCCAGGCGGATGTTTTTCGAGTTCCTGACTTTGGAATTTGGAGTTTATTAACCGTTCCGTTGCACTTCTGCATGTCACAGGACGTTTTTTTGGGTTTTCAGGTTCTGAGTTCAATGGATTGCAGGATGAAGGTATGAGTGGGGAACTGAAGAAGATTCTGACCATAAGATTTGTCCAAGGAATCGCTCGAGACTTTTGTTTGGATTTGTTTGGATTTGTCGCATCACGTCGCATCATAGCTACCTAATTCTATTGCGTAGAATTGAGAAAATCTATTGGTGCTGCTGTTCCTGAAATGGCAGCTCTGTGTCACGCTCACACGGAGAAGATGAGCGATCACCCGTCACTTTGCTAATGTGAATGTAGGGTTAGTGCGTTAGCTGCGTTAGCCTCCAAGCACCAGAGCAAAACTAAAGAAGCAAACTTCAAACATCAACCGTGTATCAGCTACATTTAGGATAAAGAGGACAATGTGGACATTTATTTTCGACTGAAGTGTAACTTTAAGACTTTTAAGCTTTGTTACAATTTAAAGTGGTCAGAAATGAGTGATTTAATAAGGATATTTCTGTCCAGTCCCCTGCTCTAACACAATTTATTCAACTGTTTTAGCTTCATGACTGTTTCAATGCTGTTTTTATCTGCCCTTGTCTACTTCCCCTTGACCCAGTCCCCTTAGCTATCCAAGATGCGCTGGAGCTGTTAACAACACCAGTTTTCAGGATCACAGCTTACCCAGAAAGCATTGCTACAATCTGAGAAAGATTTCTTTTCAGAATGGTGGCTGAAGATAAAAGGCATTGGGCTTTTATTAGGTTTTGTTCCTTGTGCTCATCCATCTGTACATGACACTGAGGGAGATGTGTAACTGCGCTCTACTAGCTAATTAGCAAGCCAGCTAGTCTGCACATTTTGCTCTGCTCTAATTAACATATTGGGTAATTGCTATAAACACAGACAGTTCGCAAGGAAGCTAGTCAGCCAGGTTTACTCTACTATCTAGTTAGCATGCCAGCTGGTTAGCAATTTTTGCCCCAGTAGCTAATCACCACCAAATGTGGCAATGAGAGGAGACCATCTGTTGCCATGCTAGCTAGCTCTTCAGCTTTTTTCTGCTTGTTTGCTGCGTTTATTCTATTAGCTTATAATCACACTAGAAAGTTAGCAAGCCAGTGTGACTGTGCAGGTTGTGAAGGAAAGTTCAGCTTCGTCATGCTTGCTGCGAGTGCACACTTATCTGATGGGGGAAGTGGACAAGGGCACAGTACAAATGCTGTAATTCAGAATGTGTGTTGGATCAGAGAAGACACTTTGACGCTGCAGCTTTCAGTTCTATTGAACGTAGATATGTACTGTTATTATTGTTACGGTTATTTCTGAGAGACGATGTGGAGAGACGGAATCTCTGATGTGGAGATCATTCGCTGTAGTAAATAAGAGTCCTCTTTGATCGTTTCTTTGGTATGAAGCTAATGCAAGTCGATCTGTAGTTTAACGTGTAGCGTTTCTCCCAGTTCTCCACTGAGGTAGTCTTTATCGTTCTCGTCCTCTAGCGCCTCCAGCTCCTTCTTACCATACACAGGAACGCCGCTGATGTGTAAATAATAAACTCCAGGCAGAAGCTGGTGGCGCTTGTTTTTGGACAAGCGCAGGAAGCTCACTCCGTCCCGCTGGTTGAGTTTGAACAGGCCGGCGTCGTTCCCGAAGTCGATAGCGTAGCGGACGTGGTTTTTGAGCGTGGAGAGAGCTGGCAGGAACTCGATGATGTGATCTTTAGCACTTAGCTCGCCCATGCTCAGGTTAAAACGAATGATGTCATCAACATCCACGCTGGCTGAAGTGATCACTTCCTGATCGACCTAAAAGTAGAAGAGATTAATGCGCTGTCCTGAACACTGGTGAAAAAATTTAATTCTAACAGTAACGCTCTTCACAAGACCTTCATCATACATCATATTATAACGAAACTCCTCCCAATGCATTACATCATACCCCAAACCCCTCCCAGTATATTACATCATACCCCAAACTCCTCCCTATACATTACATCATACCCCAAACTCCTCCCTATACATTACATCATACCCCAAACCCCTCCCAGTATATTACATCATACCCCAAACTCCTCCCTATACATTACATCATACCCCAAACTCCTCCCTATACATTACATCATACCCCAAACCCCTCCCAGTACATTACATCATACCCCAAACCCCTCCCTATACATTACATCGTACCCCAAACCCCTCCCTATACATTACATCGTACCCCAAACCCCTCCCAGTAAATTACATCGTACCCCAAACCCCTCCCAGTACATTACATCGTACCCCAAACCCCTCCCAGTAAATTACATCATACCCCAAACCCCTCCCTATACATTACATCGTACCCCAAACCCCTCCCAGTACATTACATCATACCCCAAACCCCTCCCTGTACATTACATCGTACCCCAAACCCCTCCCAGTAAATTACATCATACCCCAAACCCCTCCCAGTAAATTACATCGTACCCCAAACCCCTCCCTGTACATTACATCGTACCCCAAACCCCTCCCAGTAAATTACATCATACCCCAAACCCCTCCCTATACATTACATCGTACCCCAAACCCCTCCCAGTACATTACATCATACCCCAAACCCCTCCCTATACATTACATCATACCCCAAACCCCTCCCAGTATATTACATCATACCCCAAACCCCTCCCTATACATTACATCATACCCCAAACCCCTCCCTATACATTACATCGTACCCCAAACCCCTCCCTGTACATTACATCATACCCCAAACCCCTCCCTATACATTACATCATACCCCAAACCCCTCCCTATACATTACATCGTACCCCAAACCCCTCCCTGTACATTACATCGTACCCCAAACCCCTCCCTGTACATTACATCGTACCCCAAACCCCTCCCAGTATATTACATCGTACCCCAAACCCCTCCCTATACATTACATCGTACCCCAAACCCCTCCCTATACATTACATCGTACCCCAAACCCCTCCCAGTATATTACATCGTACCCCAAACCCCTCCCTATACATTACATCGTACCCCAAACCCCTCCCTATACATTACATCGTACCCCAAACCCCTCCCTATACATTACATCGTACCCCAAACCCCTCCCAGTACATTACATCATACCCCAAACCCCTCCCTATACATTACATCGTACCCCAAACCCCTCCCTATACATTACATCGTACCCCAAACCCCTCCCTGTACATTACATCGTACCCCAAACCCCTCCCAGTACATTACATCATACCCCAAACCCCTCCCTATACATTACATCGTACCCCAAACCCCTCCCTATACATTACATCGTACCCCAAACCCCTCCCTGTACATTACATCGTACCCCAAACCCCTCCCTGTACATTACATCGTACCCCAAACCCCTCCCTGTACATTACATCGTACCCCAAACCCCTCCCTGTATATTACATCGTACCCCAAACCCCTCCCAGTATATTACATCGTACCCCAAACCCCTCCCAGTATATTACATCGTACCCCAAACCCCTCCCTATACATTACATCGTACCCCAAACCCCTCCCTATACATTACATCGTACCCCAAACCCCTCCCTGTACATTACATCGTACCCCAAACCCCTCCCTATACATTACATCGTACCCCAAACCCCTCCCTGTACATTACATCGTACCCCAAACCCCTCCCTGTACATTACATCGTACCCCAAACCCCTCCCTGTATATTACATCGTACCCCAAACCCCTCCCAGTATATTACATCGTACCCCAAACCCCTCCCAGTATATTACATCGTACCCCAAACCCCTCCCTATACATTACATCGTACCCCAAACCCCTCCCTATACATTACATCGTACCCCAAACCCCTCCCTATACATTACATCGTACCCCAAACCCCTCCCTGTATATTACATCGTACCCCAAACCCCTCCCTGTACATTACATCGTACCCCAAACCCCTCCCTGTACATTACATCGTACCCCAAACCCCTCCCTGTACATTACATCGTACCCCAAACCCCTCCCTGTACATTACATCGTACCCCAAACCCCTCCCTGTACATTACATCATACCCCAAACCCCTCCCTATACATTACATCATACCCCAAACCCCTCCCTATACATTACATCATACACCAAACTCCTCCCTATACATTACATCGTACCCCAAACCCCTCCCTATACATTACATCGTACCCCAAACCCCTCCCTATACATTACATCGTACCCCAAACCCCTCCCTGTACATTACATCGTACCCCAAACCCCTCCCTGTACATTACATCGTACCCCAAACCCCTCCCTGTACATTACATCGTACCCCAAACCCCTCCCTATACATTACATCATACCCCAAACCCCTCCCTGTACATTACATCATACCCCAAACCCCTCCCTGTACATTACATCATACCCCAAACCCCTCCCTATACATTACATCATACCCCAAACCCCTCCCTGTACATTACATCATACCCCAAACCCCTCCCTATACATTACATCGTACCCCAAACCCCTCCCTGTACATTACATCGTACCCCAAACCCCTCCCAGTATATTACATCGTACCCCAAACCCCTCCCAGTATATTACATCGTACCCCAAACCCCTCCCTGTACATTACATCATACCCCAAACCCCTCCCTGTACATTACATCATACCCCAAACCCCTCCCTATACATTACATCGTACCCCAAACCCCTCCCTGTACATTACATCGTACCCCAAACCCCTCCCTATACATTACATCGTACCCCAAACCCCTCCCTGTACATTACATCATACCCCAAACCCCTCCCTATACATTACATCATACCCCAAACCCCTCCCTGTACATTACATCATACCCCAAACCCCTCCCTATACATTACATCATACCCCAAACCCCTCCCTGTACATTACATCATACCCCAAACCCCTCCCTGTACATTACATCATACCCCAAACCCCTCCCTGTACATTACATCATACCCCAAACCCCTCCCTATACATTACATCATACCCCAAACCCCTCCCTATACATTACATCGTACCCCAAACCCCTCCCTGTACATTACATCATACCCCAAACCCCTCCCTATACATTACATCGTACCCCAAACCCCTCCCTGTACATTACATCGTACCCCAAACCCCTCCCTGTACATTACATCATACCCCAAACCCCTCCCTGTACATTACATCGTACCCCAAACCCCTCCCAGTACATTACATCATACCCCAAACCCCTCCCTATACATTACATCGTACCCCAAACCCCTCCCTGTACATTACATCATACCCCAAACCCCTCCCTATACATTACATCATACCCCAAACCCCTCCCTGTACATTACATCGTACCCCAAACCCCTCCCTGTACATTACATCATACCCCAAACCCCTCCCTGTACATTACATCACTGTGTGTTGTGTTTGTGTGTTGTGTTTGTGTGTTGTGTACCAGTGTGTTGTGTACCTGTGTGTTGTGTACCTGTGTGTTGTGTACCTGTGTGTTGTGTACCTTGGTTGCGTTGCTGCTGCGTCGATGCCGTCCTTTCTTCGGATAGCCGTTGACCTTACACTCGTAACACGCTTCAGGTGAGAGAGCGTTCTCCTCATCTACTGCAGGTGGAGTACTGCTGCTGAAGCCCACTCCTGATACACAGTGCCTACACACACACACACACGCACACACACGCACACACAAGCACGCACGCACACACACAAACACACGCACACACACACAGTATAATCATACACTTTTTCTTCCTGTGTAGCAGCTCCTTCAGTATCTGCACTTTATTCTGCACTGTGCTGTTATAAATCTCCATCAGGAAGAGAGTGTGTGTGTGTGTGTGTGTGTGTGTCTCACCCCTGTCCGGCTCTGTAGTATCCAGGTGGACACACACACACAAATCCCCCGTCGGTGTTGGAGCAGCCGTAGTTGCAGGGGTTCTGTGGAGACGAGCACTCGTTCACGTCCTCACACAGTCCGCTGGTCTGAGTGAACATGAAGCCGCTGGGACACACACAGCGGAAACTGCCCAGTGTGTTGTGACACGACGCACCGCCACACACCTGCCCGCTCTGACACTCGTTCTCATCTAAACACAAACGTACAGCTCTGAGCGTCACTCTGCGTGTGTGTGTGTGTATGTGTGTGTGTGTGTGTGTGTGTATGATTAAAGGAGTCATAGGCGTCTCACCGACACACTGGTTCCACTGGTAGTGCTGCAGGTAGCCGTGAGGACAGCTACACCTGAATCCACCAATCAGATTCTGACAACCATGATTACATCGATGATCTCCGTCACACTCATCAACATCTGCACACACACACACACACGCACGCACACGCACACACACACACACACACGTGAAGTCACACAAGCTTAAAGCAGTAAGTACAAGTAAAAAATCATGCATGGAAACGTATGTAGTGTGAGTTTGACCTTCGCAGCGTTGGCCGCCCTGGTCCAGTGAGAATCCTCTCTGGCACTCGCAGCTGAAGCTTCCCGGGCTGTTCTGACACACTCCGTTAGGACCACAAAGACCCGGATCTGACGTACACTCATTGTTATCTACACACACACACACACACACACACGGAGGACATTCAGTGCCTAAGCATGTGTGTTTACAGCTAGATTAACAGCACCCCTGGCCAAAAGTATGTGCACCCCTGACCATCACACCCATATGAGCTTCTTCTCCAAACTGTTTCCACAAACTCTGAAGCACACAGTTGTGTAGAACGTCTCTGTGTGCTGTAGCTTTACAGTTTCCCTTCACTGGAACTAAGAGACTCAAACCTGTTCCAGCATGACAATGCCCCTGTGCACAAAGCGAGCTCCATGAAGACTTGGTGTGTGAAGGTTGGAGTGGAAGAACTCGAGTGTCCTGCACAGAGTCCTGACCTCAACCCCACTGAACACCTTTGGGATGAACTGGAACTGGAGACTCCTTACCCAACATCAGCGCCTGACCTCACTAATGCTCTTGTAGCTGAATGAACACAAATCCCCACAGCCACACTCCAACATCTAGTGGAAAGCTTCCCAGAAGAGTGGAGCTTATGTGGAGAAGAGTGGAGCAGAAGGGGTGCACATACTTTTGGCAATATACTGTACTTATGGGTACCTGGAAATGTATTCTGTGTGTGTGTGTGTGTGTGTGTGTTACCGATGCAGGCTGTGTGATGTTGTGTGAATCCTGGTGGACACTTGCAGGTGAATCCACCGATTGTGTTCACACACAAAAACTGACAGTTATGCTGCTTAGTGGAGCATTCATCCAGATCTACAAGAGAGAAAATGGAGAACTGTGTGATGGAGAGTGAGAGGTGTTCCACAGTGTACAGAAGAGTTTGATGATCAAGAGCACACCCTGGTTACTGAAGAAACATGATGGTAAAAGACCCTCAAGTCTACTAAGGCTGATGAAACTAACAGCACAGTCTGAGTGAAGTGTGCTGTCCATGAAATGCACCATCACTGACTATTACCCATCCATTCATCAATGTGGTGTGTGTGTGTGTGTGTGTGTGTGTGTGTGTGTTACCTTTGCAGCTCTTGCGGTCCTCCTGCAGTATGTATCCCCGTGGACAGGAGCACACGTATCCTCCCTCGATGTTCTTACAGATGAAGTTGCATGGTTTAGGAGCCTGAGCACACTCGTCCACATCTGTGCAGAGAGATAATGTGTGTGTGTGTGTGTGTGTGTGTGTTTTCAAGATCAACAGGCTCTTTTATTTATGAAGTTCTCTAGGAGTTACAAACAGAAACATGGATGTCTTAAATGTCTTAAAATGTCTTGGAGATTAAACACAATCTAAAGAAAGCCTTATAAACTAACGGCTGTCAGTCAGTAAATACCCTAATCATTACCTTCTATTATCAGATTTTATTTTATCCCTGTCCTCTTACCAGTATCACCTACCCCATAACCGCTTCCTTACTAACCAATGTCCTAACCCGCATTGCCTGACTCCTAGCCACTAACCTTTAGCCACTAACCTCCATTTCCTTACTCCTTATTCATTTATTCCCTTCACCCATTATTCCCAAACATCCATGTCCTAACTTTTCCTGATTCCTGTTTTTTGATCCACTAACCCAACCACTCATACCTTAAATATCCCCTAACCACTAACCCCAGTTGTTAATACTGTTTCCTGGCCACTAACTCTTACCCCCTAATTGATATCTCCTAATCTTGATCTTCCTATCTGCAAATGTTGGTCACCAAACGCATTTCAGCTGATCGACTATATTTGGGATAAAATTGTTCATTTTTGGTCAAATCATAACTTCAGGGTCAAGTTACAAGTCAACTTCTTCTGCTACATTACTTGAAAAAAGGCAAGGTTTCCTGAAAATTTTACCAGACTTCGAGGACCTGCAGTGTTGTGCTTCTTTCATTCAGAGACGCCTTATTCTCCAAAGGCCTACACACGATCTGATATCACTTCCCGAACCTTTATAACCTCTGTACTCCCGCTGATATCCCCTAACCACAAATTCCCTAACCTTTAAACCTTAGCCACGATCTTCTAAACCTTCTAAACTACAGTAACTCTTATCCTTTAAGCCCAGTCTCCTGAATCCTAACCTGGGTCTCTTATCACATCTACCCTAACCTGTACTCCATCCTCACAGGAGAACTAACAGCCCTCTGAAACAGCTGTTCATCTGTCTGACCATGTTATAAAGGAAGCGGTGGAACAGTCTCACACGCACACACACACACACACACACACACACGCACACACACTCACCCACACAGAGGGTGCTGGTGAGGTCGGTGGTGTATCCGGGATTGCAGATGCACTGGTAGGAGCCCAGCGTATTCACACATCGGCCATTCTTACACAGATTCCCCATCACCTTACACTCGTCAATATCTGCACAAAACACATGCAAGTTCTCAGCTGTAAAAATGTGTGTAACTGTGCCAAGGCCATTTACTCTCACCATTCAGGAGTAAGATTAAAAGGCTTAACATCAACTCGTTGACCTTCTCAAACCAAACTGTAGAACTTAAAATCATCATTAGTTCCACTTGGGATTAAAATATTGTCAGGAGATTTGAGTTTAATGCATGCAGTGGATTTAATGCATCTGGCATTACTGGGCGATTTCCTGGTTGTGTAAACATTCCTTAATTTCCTCCCCTCACTCGTTAACTAGCGGTTACCTAGACGCCAGATTCGTATTAAAATTCAATTTCAGAAGGAATCCTGATGGTCATCTAGGACACAAAACACAGGTCAGGTGTTAGGGCTTTTCTATCACAGCACTTTAGAGGTGTTAAAAATCAATCATTACTCTGAACGTTTTCAAAAAGCCAGCGTTTCCCAAAATGTTTGACGTAAGAGAGAAACTGCAGCGTTAATTTTTTTAATTAATTCAGAAGATGTGCAAATGTTATAAACAGAAAGTAATATTAAAATAAAATAAATCAACGAGGTGTGTAATAAGTAAGAAGTACTGCTCACCCTGTCGGTCAGTGGTGTATCCAGGACCAAGTGGACACATTTTTTTGTACTGCGTCGTTCCAGGAAGTGGACAGATCTCACAGTCTGATCCCCAACCGCGACCTCCATTACAGCAACACTCTGATTTCGTCACGCTCACTCGGTTGGAGGAGCCCATCTGACACAAAGTCTGCAGAACCTCAGTGAAACAGAAACCCTGCCGATTATCTGCAACACAAGACCCAGAACACGGATCAGCTTCAGTCTAGCTTTAAAATAAAATAAAACAGGTGAGCCACAGAATGTAGAGAGAATAAACTAGTAGGGTGTGAAACAGAAATCTTGATGATTATCTAGAATTCAAAATGCTGATAACGAAAGCTAAAACACACACACACACACACACACACACACACACACACAAGCACTCACCGATGCACTCTGTCAGTGTGGAGCTGGGTGTGAATCCTTGGTCACACCTGCACCTGTAGCTTCCCACCGTGTTCTCACAGCGGCCATTCTCACACACTCGGGGCTTCGCTGTACACTCGTTCAGATCTACACACACACACACACAGCTCCGTAATATCTGATTAATAATAAATACACCAACTGACTGAGGGAATAACTTTTGGAAGAACAGTTCTCCATTGTTCCACAGACGTGTAGAATCTTTGACAAGGAGTGTTGAAGCAGTTCTGGAGTCTTCTGGTGGCTCAGTATCTTACAGACACACTGGATGTTGTGTGTGTGTGTGTGTGTCTCACCTATACAGCCCTCTCCTCCTGGTTTTCGGGTGTATCCCTCCGGACAGATGCACATGTAGGTTCCGATCAGGTTCTTACAGGTCATTCCTTTGGACTTGCAGTCGTCCAGACCTTCTGCACATTCGTCCTGGTCTGAAACACACACCACATTCGTCTTGCAGTGTGTGTGTGTGTGTGTGTGTGTGTGTGTGTGAGTCTGCTTATTTTCTAGTTTTGGAGATATTGTGTGTATGTGTGTATACCTCTGCACATCCTTTGATCTTCTCGGAGCACGTATCCCGCAGGACATTTACACTCGTAGGAGCCGTATGTGTTCATACAGCGGAAGGCGCACAGCAAAGGATTCTGGGAACACTCGTTCACATCTGCCAACACACGTCACCATTAGCATATTAGAGTTTTGGGTTAAACTTAATGTAACGTGTGTGTGTGTGTGTGTGTGTGTGTGTGTGTGTGTGTATATACCTTCGCATGTCATCATGGGTCCAGGTTCGAATCCCTCCTCACATGCACACTCAAATCCTCCAATCACATTAGTGCAGGTTCCATTACCACATGGGTTCCCCACGCTGCACTCGTCTATATCTGAGCCAGAAAAACACACCGAACGCTGATCCAGTGTATAATTATAATCGTCTCTCTCAATATCTGTTTCGCGTTTTCAAGCATGACGGCGTTAAACGCTATAATCAGCACAGCAGCCGTGTTCAGGTCCAGTTTCTCCCCTTTAACGCCACTTTATTATCAACATTTCTGTTTTTCGTATCATGCCAGGGTTAATTGTTTCAGCAATTTGCTGATGCCAATGTCGGTGATAACGACAAGATGGAAAAATCAACATATCAGCATACTCTAGGCAATATATCAGAACCAAGGACTATTTTATTTCGGTCAACTCCTGATGAAAAATACCGACATGAAACTGTAGGATGTTACGATCTTCCCTGTGTGCATCTATACATGATGAGATATATTTTATGACCAATGCAATGCCGAGTGACTTGCTATAAAGTATAGAGTCTCAGGGGCCGTTTACACGACAACGTTTTCAGCCAAAAACGGGAAACTTTTTATGCGTTTTGCGTGTTCGTTTACACGACAATGGCGTTTTGGGGACTGAAAACGCATATTTTTGAAAACGCCGCCGTTATCGTCTCCATGTAAACACCCGATACGGGAATCTTTGAAAACGGTGACGTCATGCGCGTGTGTAGTACGTGTTCGGTGTGTAGCCATGCGCAGCACCTGTCTATTGTAAAGGCATTAAGAGCGAACAAACACACACAACAATGGCGGAGTACATGGTCATGTTGCTGCTGCTCAAGAGTTTGCTAACGCTTCTTCAGCAAAGTGTGGATTTTCTTCACCAATATTACAACCAACTAACAAGGTGACAGCGCCAACTACTGGCCTGGCGTACGCAATACAGCGCTTTTGGCTGTTATCTCGGATATGTGTAAATGCGAATCATTTTGAAAATGTTGTCGTGTATACGTAGCCTGGTTGTTTTTGTGGCACAAACAAAGCAACACAAAAGAATAGAAACCCTTTAATTCAGGTTCTCATCATACAAATAACGAGGTCTCATAATACCTAACACTGAATGTAAATTATTGGAGTGTGTGTTACTGTGTGCATTATTGAGGTGTGTGTTTATTACTATGTGTTACCTGTACAGTTTGCACCAGACGAGTCGAGAGAGTATCCGATGTGACAGTCACAACGGAATGAGCCGTCTGTGTTTATACACTGAGCATTATGGCAGATGTTCGGGTCTTTGCACTCATCCGTGTCTGCGATTAAAAAAAAATCAATCTATCAATAAATCAGTCAGTCAGTAATTAAGCAATCAATCAGTGTGATGAGGAGCAGCTCACCCTCGGGTCCATCGTCTACCCCGTACGGCTGTCCTTTGCTGTAGCAGAGCATGCTGAAGTCATCTGAAACACACACACATATTTCACACAACCACATTATGTTTACTTGCACTGTGATTATTTATTTATTTATTTATTTATTTACGATTTCCCCCATTTTTCTCTCCAATTTGGTCACATACTGATTCCCACCAGCCTGCTCTCCCCGAAGGAAGTATGCATCAGAGTGCAAACTTTTAGTCATGACGATAAAATATCAAATGGCTTGTTTTAGTTTCATACAGATGCATGGTGTATCAGATGATACCCTTATTTATTATTTTTTTAATAAATGGTATGTTCCAGCTTAAAATAGATAAGATAGCATATCATATTCCCCCAAATATTATCAGGAATGGTTTGTTCCTGTTACTGAGTGGTTTTTTTTTCAGTCTGGGTTTTTGGGCTACAGTGAGCTTGCCTCATAAACTTACATTAGTCAAGTGTGTGTGTGTGTGTGTGTGTGTGTGTGTGTGTTTTCTCACCAGAGGTCTTGTTGGGGCAGAGGTCACAGGGGTCTCCCCATCCTTGACCAGGCATAGCGCTGCAGCAGCAGTCTCCTTTAGTGGTGTTCAGAGGCCTTGGAGCTGAACAACGACCGTTCTCAAACTTAGTGAAGCAAAAACTCACACGTTTATCTGAGAGAGAGAGAGAGAGAGAGAGAGAGAGATCAAAACACACATTTGTCATTTTATCAGCTCCACCTACCTCCACCTAGGTGTACAGTTACTGAGTGTAGTCAATGTGTTACTCAGTAAAAGGCTTGGCACCCCTCTATCATATCCGTCAATGGAGAGGACGTAGCACTGAGCAGGTATAATTCGGGTGGTGGTTTACTCTCAGTGTGTGTGTGTGTGTGTGTGTGTGTGTGTGTGTGTGTGTGTGTGTGTGTGTGTGTGCAGGTAGGAGTGAATCAGCTACAGCAGTGTTGTTGGTTTTGTTGGAGTTAAACAGCTAAGCACTTCAGTATCATGCTGGAGTCAGAAACACTTCACAGAATAAAGTGTAAATCTTGAGTGCTTTTCTTGAATGTTCTACTTTGTGTGTGTGTGTGTGTGTGTGTGTGTGTGTGTGCATATTTGGACAGGTTATTGGTGTTCTTGCTGTTCATGAATAGATGGCGAACACTCCATCATCTGTTTTGTATTATAGAGAGAAACCTTGTACACACACACACACACACACACAGTAAATGTACTGTGTTTGTTGAAATCTGTTTTTTATTTTCATCCTCCATCTACACAGATAGAGAGATGAGATGATGGAAAGACTGAGAGAGTGAATAAGTGCATTAGTTATATGGGTCAAGTCCCATTTCTGTCCTTTGGTAGAGCCCTTGATTGGGCGATGGCTTACTTACTGCGGCTGTGATGGACATCTTTGTCCACCAGCAAAGCTCTTCACAAGCTTTCAGCTAAGTGCCATTGTGAAAGAGTGTTGGCCAGCAGGTGGAACTTACTGCCCTTGTGGAGTGTAAACATTTCCAGCAGGGTTGCGGACATACCAGAAAACAGCGCCGGTGACCTGGCAGCCCAACACCACGCCCCACATTGCCATTTCACCAACAGGACATTTAGCTCTGGTGCTGGTAGGAGACCTTGTGGATAACATTCTGGTTTAACAGTTGGATATAGCATTAGAGGAGAACCTGTTCCACCCTGCTTTACTGGGTTAGGGTTAGAGTAACATTGGGTGTTACACTTATTTCATGTTTCACTATCCTAAAACTGTCCTAAATACCTCATTTTCACTGATTCATGGCTTTGTACTCACACTTAGTTCTATAGTCAAAGGGTTCTTTGTTAAAATTGGATTAATTTTACAGAAGGTGCTTGCCTAACTATCGAGCCACCAATGGTTAAAGGCTCTGGGTTATTGATCAGAAGGTCAGGGGTTCAAGTCCCAGCACTGCCAAGCTGCGGCCCTTCAGCAAAGCGTCTTGAACATCCGCTCCAGGGGCCGTTTCATGGCTGTTCCTGACTTCTGACCCCAATTTCCTAACAAGCTGGGTTATGTGAAGAAAGAATTTCACTGTAATGTAATTTATATGTGACCAATAAAGGCTTCTTCTTCTTTAAAAACGAACATTATCACAATCTATTCGGTCCAAAAGACAAGTTTACCAGGCTGGTCAAATTCCTTCACTTATGCAGGAAACATCCAAGCTGGGGTCACCCATAAACCATAACTAGTCTACAGCTGCACTGATATGTCAGCTTTCAAGGATCTGTTCATTTTCCAACCCTCCTATTTCACCAGCCACAGCTCCAGATCAGATCTGCATGGAGAAGAGCTTGTGTGATCTTATGATCACAGTAGCGACAGGCATACAGACGCTGCGGATCCTCTGACCTATCTGTTGTTTCGAGTAGGTTATAGGATCCGTCTATCCAGAAAAGCTGTTTTTTGGGATAGCTTCTCACAAGAAAGTTGTTTCCTGGTTCATTGGACCTTTGTTTATTGTGTTTGGAAGGGAAATCAGCTCCCACTAAACTGGGCACAAGTTCTGGTATGTCCACCTGATCTGTTTATATATTGTTAAAATTTTATATTGTTTTGTCATGTTTTTATTTTTTGCACACACTGCAAAATACTAAGACATAACTTTTAGTTACTAGGTAGGGGGACCGAATAATCAGTGTAAATTCTGAATTCTGAATCAGACTTTCGCAAGATGAAGTATGGAGGAGAAGTTGGTAGGGACAGAAATAGAATGGAGCCAAATGCAGACATTTTATCATCTGGCACTCACGGTTTTGGACTACCAGATATTTTGCTTGTTTGGTGAACATCTGTTGGGAATTTTAGTTTTGCTTACAAAGGAAATACACCTGTTTCATCAAAAGGAGTGTGTGTAGCAGAAAACACTCACCCACACACCTCCTCCCAGACGAGGAGAGCTGGAAGCCTTCAGCACAGATGCACTTGAAGCTTCCTGCTGTATTTTGGCATTGTCCATAGATACAGATATCTGGAGTCTGAGCACACTCATTGATATCTGGAAAAGAAATAGCTTGTTTGGTGAACATCTGTTGGGAATTTTAGTGGTCAAAAGCAGACAGGAAGTGGCAGTGATAAGGTTTTGCGCTAATGATCAGAAGGTTCTACACATTCAACTCATCAGCCTTGTGCTTAGATTGTATTGTGTCTCAATTG
The DNA here is from genome assembly GCF_027358585.1 of Pangasianodon hypophthalmus. NCBI lineage: Eukaryota > Metazoa > Chordata > Actinopteri > Siluriformes > Pangasiidae > Pangasianodon > Pangasianodon hypophthalmus. Next base: position 381,449 of record NC_069715.1, read on the forward strand.
TGGGTAATTTTGGCTTAAATCATCTGATATGTTGAGATACATACTCGCTCTTTATCACAGCCACTATTTATCCCCAACACAACTTCTACACCTCAGACAAAGCAAAAGCTTGATATTTAGGAGCTGTTTTCAATTTCTGATTTTCCTTCAGGTTCTCAGCACAGACAAAAACACAGGAGAATTTAACCAGGCCAAAAGTTAAACTCGAGCAGTTATATCTAATCCCTTACAGGCAGAAAGTGTGTGTCTGACTCAGGTTTTGAAAATCAGCAGAACAAATCACCAGCAAGACCTGAATTCACTGCTCCAAAATGAAAAATAGCCAATTTGACACAGCGTAGTAATACAATATATCATGATATTCAACAGACCCAATGTTGTGGGAGGAGGTTGTCTATGTGTACAGCATTTTTGAGCAGTGTTTGTTTTCCTGGAATAAAATCTATCCAGTTTGGAAGGAAACAGAAGGGTTGCTGTCTTTTGAGGGTCTTTTTTCTGGGCAAATATGAAGGACCATTAGATGTGCCTGAAAAAAAGTTCTCTTAGATGTGCTTTTTTTTTTTTAAAAGATGGAGGCTCTGTATTTATCTGTGTTTATTATGTCGCATGTTGTGTGATACAATCCTTCCAGCTTTGATGTCAAGTGCCATTAGGTCTTGTTGGTTCTGAGCTTGAGCAAGTACCAAAAACACTACATCTGGAAAATTTAGTACTAGATGGGTGGCCAGTGGAAAACATTGTGCACAAATACTGTGCACAAAGGCTCTAACCTGCTAGCTACTGAGCTATGCTAGCTTTGTATTAAAAAAAAAGTCTAGTTGTGTTTTTTAAAATCTAAGCTAAGAAACTAGCTAGCATTTGTGAGTAATGCAAATTTTGAGCGTGCTAAAAGTGATAACATACAATGAAGCTGAATCCTGACAAACCCAATTCAGAATACAGCTACAGATAACCATGTAGACATTCTAAATATCCTACAATAACTCGTTAATATTTATTAAAGCATGTTATCAAAACATGATCTGTGTAACGATACATTATTTCAAGAAACACGTTTAGACATGTATGATCAGAGAGGATCGTACCTACGCACTTCTCATCCAGGAGGTAATATCCAATAGGGCAGATACACCTGTAGGAGCCATCCAGATTTTGGCAGGTTCCTGGACTACAAGTTCCAGGATTTATATCACACTCATTAACGTCTGCAAATAAGAACATTACACATGCAGGAAATAAAAATATAACACCAAGGAGATGAGGGGTCTTGAGCTTGTGATGTTGGACTGGGACTAGGTCTCAATGTTCAGAGTCTTGATCTGGGTTCTCTGTCTCCATGGTCAGAGTGGTCTTCAGCTCAACATTAGTCTGGATCTTGCTGTCCTTGTTTAGAGTCTGGATTTGGGTCTCAATCTCCATGCATTAGAGTTTAGGTCTGGGTTTCAGTCTCTATGCTCAGTCTTGGTCTGTGTCTGGGTCTCTATGTGCAGAGTCTCAGTCTTGGTCTCAATGCACAGAGTCTTGTTCTGAGTCTTGATCTTGGTTTGGGTCTCGGTCTTCATGTTCTGCGTCTTGGTCCCAATGTTCAGAGTCTTGGTGTAGGTCTCACTGTTGTCTTTGTCTTGGTTATATTACATATACTGTATATTTGTGTAACATTTCAAATCTCCACACACTGATAATATGGAGTGTGTTGTGTTCTTACCCACACACACCCGGCCGTCTGGAGAAAGTTCATAACCATCACGACACACACATGTGAAGGAGCCCACTGTGTTGATACAGTTCCCATTGCGACATATTCCTCTCTGTGTGGTACACTCATCAATGTCTAAACACAGAACATGCATAACACACACACACACACACACACGCACACGTGTTATTCATATAAACAGGGCATGTGTTACACACACTATTGTCATATGAGATAACAATGACTGCTTTATAGTGCAACATGTTGTGTGTTTGTGTATTTGTAGTTTTGCAAGTGTGTGAACTGAACCAGAGGAACCAAAGACCCACTGGGCCTACGCCCAAACAAAAACAAACCCAGGAGAGCCTGCTTCAGTTTCCCAGAAAGATTTCAAAACCATCAGATCTGGACTTCAACTGAGCCGAGGAGTGTGTGTTTGTGTGTGTGTGTGTGTGTTATAAGAGATGCATGAATTCCTAATGGAACAGATGGAATTTTGGGTAGCTGTGTGTGTATGTGTGTGTGTGTGTGTGTGTGTGTATGTGTGTGTGTGTGTGTTTGTTTGATTGTTTGTTTGTGTGTGTGTGTGTTTTACCGATGCAGTCATCGTTGTGTGACAGTTCGAACCCTGGATAGCAGAGGCAGGTGTAGGAGCCGATGGTGTTCTTACATGTTCCGTTACCACATGGCTGTCTCTCACACTCGTCCACATCTAAACTCACACACACACACACACACACACACACACACAAACGTCACATCACATCCAGTCTTACTCAACTATGTGCTCACACTCAAATTGCTCAATCTGGAGATACACACCATTAAACACAAGTGCAACAAGAGGGTAACAAAGACAGTGTAATGTAACACATACACTTACCTATGCACATGGCGGGGGCGGTGGTGGCCTTGTAGCCGTTGGGGCAGAGACACCGATATCCTCCCACCAAATCAATACACTGACCTGGACTACACACATTAGGGTTCTCTATACACTCGTTACGATCTGTGAGACACACATCATCATCATCATCATCATAACCATCATCTTCATCATCATCATCAGCATCATTATAACCATCACCATCAGCAGCAACATTATCGCCATCATCATTATAACTATCATCATCATCATCATCATCTTCGTCACATCATCACATCATTCTAACATCATCACCATCATCATCATAACCATTGTCACATCATCATTGTAACCATCATCATCATCTTCACAATCTTCATCATAATCATCATCATTATTTTCATAATCGACATCAACATCATCACCATTATAACCATTACCATCAGCAGCACCATTATCACCATCATCATTATAACTATCATCATCATCATCATCTCCGTCACATCATCACATCATTCTAACATCATCACCATCATCATCAATGTCACATCATCACCATCACCATCAGCAGCACCATCATCATCATCATCTTCGTCACATCATCACATCATTCTAACATCATCACCATCATCATCATAATCATTGTCACATCATCATTATAACCATCATCATCATCATCATCTTCACAATCTTCATCATAATCATCATCATTATTTTCATAATCTTCATCATCACCATTATAACCATTACCATCAGCAGCACCATTATCATCATCATCATTATAACTATCATCATCATCATCATCATCTCCATCACATCATCACATCATTCTAACATCATCACCATCATCATCATTGTCACATCATCACCATCACCAGCACCATCATCATCATCATCATCATCATCTTCCTCATTATCGTCACATCATTCTAACATCATCACCATCATCGTCACATCATCACATCATCATTATAACCATCATCACCATCAGCAGCACCATCATCACCATCGTCATCATCATCGTCATCATAATTTTCATAATCTTCATCACCATCATCATCATCATCACCATTATCACCATCATCATCACCATCATCACCACCATCATCACCATCATTATAACCATCATCACCATCATTATAACCATCATCTTCATTTTTAAAACCATCACCATCATTAATAATCTTCAGCAACATCATCATTATACCCATCATCGTCATCATCACCATCATAATTATCATCACCATCATCATTTTCATCATCTTCATAATCATCATCACCATCACCGTCACATCATTCTAACATCATCACCATCATCGTCACATCATCACATTATCATTATAACCATCATCACCATCAGCAGCACCATCATCACCATCGTCATCATCATCGTCATCATAATTTTCATAATCTTCATCACCATCATCATCATCATCATCACCATTATCACCATCATCATCACCATCATCACCACCATCATCACCATCATTATAACCATCATCACCATCATTATAACCATCATCTTCATTTTTAAAACCATCACCATCATTAATAATCTTCAGCAACATCATCATTATACCCATCATTTACACGTCATCATTTTCATCATCTTCATAATCAACATCACCATCACCAACATCATCGTCACATCATCATCACCATCATCATTATAGCCATCATTATCATTGTAGAATCTTTCTGTCTTTGGACCATTCTGTACACAAACGCACACTGACCCAGGCACAGTCCGGTGGGGGTGAGTCTGTATCCTTGCTCACACTCGCAGCGATAACTGCCCGCAAGATTCAAGCACCTGGCGTTCTGCTGACACACGGGTCCATTCTGACACTCGTCAATATCTGTAAGATAAGAGATATCACACACACACACACACACACACACACAATATCTTTAGAAAGAATACAGTTGCTATATTTTCTGTACTATATGACACATTGACTAAGCAACAAAGCAACATGTATAATTTCAGTATTAGCTTAATTGTAACTTCCCAGTTTTTAGTATTTTTACAGTAGCGATGCTGCTCCAGCAGTTACAGTAGTATAAAGCATGTGTGTTTCCACTGCGGTTCTAGAACCTTCTGAGGAACTAAAAAGTTGTAGTTGTGTAGCTTTCCTGAAAGAGAACTCTACTAGCCCTGGAGCAAGAAGTAAAATGTGCCCGGTTCTTCCAGTGGAGACACCCCTGTACACTCTGTGATGTATTGTCAAGGACATAAAATCTAATAGATGTTGGAGTGTGGCTGTGGGGATTTGTGTTCATTCAGCTACAAGAGCATTAGTGAGGTCAGGCGCTGATGTTGGGATGTCGAGGAGGTCTGGGCTGCAGTCGGTGTTCCAGTTCATCCCAAAGGTGTTCAGTGGGGTTGAGGTCAGGGCTCTGTGCAGGACACTCGAGTTCTTCCACTCCAACCTTCACACACCATGTCTTCATGGAGCTGGCTTTGTGCACAGGGGCATTGTCATGCTGGAACAGGTTTGGGCCTCTTAGTTCCAGTGAAGGGAAACTGTAAAGCTACAGCACACAGAGACGCTCTATACAACTGTGTGCTTCAGACTTTGTGACGACAATTTGGGGAAGAAGCTCATATGGGTGTGATGGTCAGGGGTGCACATACTTTTGGCCATATAGTGTATTTTACACACACACACACACACACACACACACACACTAACCTTCACAGATGAGCAGTTTATCATTGTAGACAAAGCCCATTGGACATTCACACCGGAAACTGCCAATAAGGTTGATACACACTCCATTCTCACACACTCCTGGGATCTCACGGCACTCGTCAATATCTGAACAAACACACAGACACACACAGATCAGATCACACTCTGACACATATATACACACAGAAGAATAAAATCTGGGCTGTGTGTGTGTGTGTGTGTGTGTGTGTGTGTGTGTGTTACCGATCACTTGTCCAGTGTAGATATCGATTTGGTATCCCGGCCTCTCACTGCCACACAGAATTGCAAACTCATCTAAAACAGAAAAAGCCACAATCACACAATTTCACAATGATCCTCTCACTGTAGTGTGTGTGTGTGTTTGTGTGTGTGTGTGTGTGTGTGTTTGTGTGTTATAAATTGTATTGCCTCATGTGTTTAGATTTAGATGAAGACACAAGGTCAGTGTTGTGTAACACTAATGTAAAGTGTGTCTATGTGTGTGTTGGACTCACTGGTGCCTGGTTTGTTACTTGTAATGTTTGTCCTTACGAATACAGCAACATGTTATTTAACCTCAGCAAATTCTTCTGTCCACCTCATGCTTCATGCTTTATGATTTCTGCTTTATGGTATTCTGGACTTCCTGCTTTTCTGGCTTTACACTGACCTGCACCTATATTTTGTGATTGGCCTTATTTTAAGGTGTCACTGCTCAGCGTAAATACAGCTGTCCTTTCTGGAGTCTTGGATGTGTTTCTTGTGAGCCTTTCTCCATGTTTCCCAGTGGTCTAGTTTCCAGGACACTCTTTTTTCTTAGTTCACAGTTTCTGTAGTTTTCCATAGCCTTTTAGACCCTAGTCCTTGGTTCTCTGCTTGTATTTCAGGCTGTGTTTTCAGATAACATTTGGTTTTGAAATTTTTGGATTGTAAGTGTTGGAGTTTTCCTTCCCATGTTTGTGTGTGTTCTGACCCCTGTTATGGATTTTGGTGTTGACTCATGGAAAACCATTAATAAGGAAAGTATGCCCTGACTTCTGGTTCCTGACTGTTACAGAAGACTGTGCCAACCTTGGACAAGTCTCTGCAGGCTTTAAGTGGACAGAGTGGAAAAATTTTTCTTGCAGAAACAATGAGGGATCAGTAGGCAGCATGGTCTACCCTTATGTCTGTTAATTCTCTGCTACAGCTGAACTGGAATATGTCTCTGTTTCCTCTGCGTTTAGTTTTAGTGCTCACTCTCCCTTGAGTTAATAGTTAGAATGTTCCTTAATGATTATTGTGATCTTATATGATGAGTGGGTTCGGGGGCTATCGTTGCTTAGGAGAGATACCGAGACAGAAATGCCCACTTGGAATGTTCTATAAAGCCTTGGGTCATTTGGCTTGCTCCCTGCAGACCCACAGGCTGTGTTTCTGCAGGTAGCAAGTTCAAGGCCCCACTGACCCCTGGGACACTGTTGGCAGTCTTAGAGGGACCTGCTCGACCAATGGCTTTTGAAAACCTACTCCATGAATGACCTCTGTGAATCCTGATTCATCATCTTGACGATCCCACGAACATCCATACAAAGATCTCTGGCCTCTGCTGGTGGCAAATCCCTGATCCAGGATGAGCAAGCAACCCTGTGCCTACTTAGGAACACACTATGCCTAACATCCTTTCAGGAGGAGTCACAAATTACTTACAAATTCCATTTTGGTGGATTCCCTTTACAGGCTCAACTGTGCATCTAAAGGGAAGATGGCCCCATGCACCTTGTTGTCTATCCATATGATTTTATGGTTCCTGTTCCAGGAGGAAAGGCTGTAACCATAGTGTTTGATGGACAAGCCATCTGAAAAGCCATAGGTGGAGCAGGTTTCTCTGAGAATGTAAGCAGTGTCCCATAGGCTAGTGGGAATTTGCAATGGATACCTGCTGACCCTGCGCTGTGCTGGGGATTAGTCTGGGAACCATGGCCTAGCCACACTGTGTCTAAACCTGGAGGCTCAATGACCCTAGGCTTTTTACTCTTTGTCAACATCTCAAAATTTTGCTCTTTCTTCTCTGTCAGGCTCAGGTCCCAAATTCACCTATTTGTCTATAAGTTCTAATCTTTCCTTGTTGTCAGTCTCAGCTCCTTCTTTAGGACTGGCCTTCTGCCTCTGCATCAGTCACAGCCTTTGTAAATTCTGAGTTTCAATCTCAGCCTCTTTTCTCAACCTCTGCCCCAGCCACTTCTCCCTTCCTGAGGGACCAAGCTTCTGTTCTTCCACCAACATCTTTCCCAGCTTCTATTCCTTCCCCAGGCTCAGTCACAAGCTTGCTCCCTTCCCCAGTGATAGAGTTTGCCCTGTTTGTCACCACCATCCATCCCATCCTCCTTTTTTTTTTTTTTTACCAGGGTCAGTCACAGCATCAGTCACAGCCTCCATTCCTTCCTTATAGTCAGAAATCCTGTCAAGTCCTTCCCATGTCTGGATCCATCAAAGTCCCTGTTTCAGGGGCTAATTCAATCCTTATGTTGAGATCCAGTTCTTATATCTATGTTTGTGTCTTTGTCCCTGGTCCAGTTTTTCTACTGCATGTGCTGCTCAGTGATCTCACCACTTCTCCTGTTTGTGTTTTCCAAGGAGCTTTATCACAGAAACTTTGTGTTTACAATCTATTTTCCAGATTTCCATTTTTTCCTAATTTTCCACAATTCTCCAAACCTGCCTTGAAAACATACCATGATCATTTACTGTCACTTGGCTTTGCTTGGTCTGATTAGTCTGTAACTACATTTACACTCTGCTGTTTCATGCATCTTGAGTATCAGGATTATATCTGGATGGGGATTATCCACGCAAACATGACAGCATAAATGCACCAAAAATGCATTTGAATCTGATTTAAATCTGATCCCTCAAACCATTTCACAAGGTATGAGATACATTTCAGCCACATTATAGAGTGTAATTATATTCGTCTCTCTAAGACACATTTAACAAACAAAATGGCTCTCAATCGATGACATTAGTGAGATTAAAAATGCCACAAGGTCTCCCAAGTGCTGCAACAGAGAAGTGTTCATCCTATCATCAGGAGATCGCAAGTTCAAATCCTGATCATGGCACATCCATCCATGGCCAGGAGTCCAAGATTGACTGTGCTGTCTGGGGGGAGATCTTGTGGCTTCATGTGTCTCAAAGGAAGCACGTGCTAGCCTTTACCCTCCCCAGTTCGTATCTGTCGTGTGATAGCGGAAAGCTGGCTGGTGGGTGGGAATTAGCGGAAGACCAAATAAGAAGAAAAATGGGGTAAAAATATAACAATAATTTTTGATGCAGCAACCATTTTGTTCATAAAACATCTAAAAAGGAGGAACAACACAGGAAGTTGGTGTTGTTTGCAGGAAGTTTGAATATAATGAGCAAATTTGCATATTGACACATAATATACGAATCAGCTTTCAGTCTGAGCAGAGACGTGGTTAGAAGTGTAAATGCATGTGGTTAAGTCTAAGTAAATACGGATTAGCTGTTACTTTGTATGTATGTTCAGACTCCGGCTCCTGATTGTTATATAACAACATATTTTACAGACAAAGTCAATTTTTCCGAAAAGAGTGAGAACATTTTATCCCACACCCCCAATTTCTCTGTTTGGTTTTGTTTAGTTACAATATAATTGTTAATGCATAAAATGCGAGTGACTCAGTGGTTCGGGGTGGAGGACATTGTGTTTAAATATTGTGTGTGTGTGTGTGTGTGTGTGAAACTCACTGGTACTGGGTGTAGGACACCGTTCACACGGTTTGTTCCAAGCTCTGCCAATGTTATAGGAGCAGCAGCACATTTTCTTCGTCATGTTGAACGTGAGCTCGCCGTCACACGTGGCATTCTCCATGTAATAGTTCCTGTAACACAGACTGCGCCGCATGTCTACACACACACACACACACACAAGCTCTTTCACTTACGAAACACACATTCATACAGCACTCTGTGTGTGTGTGTGTGTGTGTGAGGGAGAGAGAGACTCACCCATGCAGTTGTTTCCTCCATTAACCTGCATGTAGTCTGGAGGACAGATGCAGGTGTAGTTCCCAATGGTGTTGTAGCACTGACCTGGACCACAGATCCCAGGCTTTTCACATTCATTCACATCTACACACACACACACACACACACACACACACACACACACACACACACGCACACACACACACAGCAGAATTAGGTTACACGGCTTCACAGCATGCTGACTTTTTCCATCAGTGTTTATCCACTCAATCTGCACTCCCTTTCTGCCAAACTCTAAGCGTGAGACTTAAACTCATTTTATTCCATGCAACACCATTTTTCTCATCATCTGACAATCCATTATTTAACACTTAAACTGTGCAAGCTAACATACTAATAAGCAATGAAAGCTAAGATGCTTTTATACTTTGCCAGCCATGTTTAGCCGAATGATAATTTAATGCAGGAAGCAGTTCAGCCAAGAATTTTCAGAATGTCCCTTTACCCCTAATGTAGCTGTTCAGCAAACTCGTGATATAAGTCTAATGTAGCTACCCAGTAATGGAGGCTTATGGCCTGTTTGCAAATAATCAGTTTCATACAATAGCAGAATATATCTGTATTACAATTAAATATCCAAATTGATTCAGGACTTTACTATCATTTGAATCACATCTAATTTTAAGGACTTTAGGCCACGCCCCCTACCTGAGTCTGACTCTTTGCAAGTGTTTTTCTCTCGGAGTCTTTGTGCTTTTATCTTTTATCTTTATATTTATATAACAGTGTGTCATACAGAGACAGAAAACACATCAAAAGGTCTTTTACAGACACTGAACACCTCCACAAAGCCGAATGAGGAGAGGAGTTTTACACACACACACACACACACACACACACACACCATGCTAAACTGGAAGCTATACCCTTCTGCTACTCGTTAGCTACATTAGCCCCATAGCTCCAGTGCAAAACTAAAGCAGCAAACTTCAGACACTGACCACGCCTTAGCTGATCGACTACATTTGGTAGTCATGTAAATTTTTGGCTGAACTTTTAAGATTTGAGAAGTGTGTGTGTGTGAGTCAGGAACCGATGTAATGGAGGAACATGTGATGAAGCATGTGCTGATGTAAGTGTTACCAATCCAACAAAATCGTAAAATTACTGTAACAGGGGACTTTTTATGGAGTAACACTTATTTAACCTCAGCAGGGAGGATAAACAGAATGATGTTTAACTTCAGCACAGACAGGAAAAAAAAGATTTACAACAGGAAACACAACACCAGCGTTAATTATAGGTCCTTTTCACTGTGTGTGTGTGTGTGTGTGTGTGTGTGAGTTTTACCTTCACACACTCGAGTATCCTCGTTGAGAGCGAAGCCTTTCGGACACTCACACTGAAAACTTCCGAATGTGTTGATGCAGACTCCACCCTGACACAAACCGGGCAGCTCCTGACACTCATCAATGTCTGACAGACAGAGAGACAGAGAGAGTGAGAAAGAGATAGAGTGAGAAAGGCAGAGAGACAGACAGAGGGAGAAAGAGATAGAAAGAGAGAGAGAGAGAGACAGAGATTGAGAAAGGCAGAGAGACAGAGGAAGACAAAAAGAGACAGAGAGAGAGAGAGGGGATGAAGTGTACTCCTCTTCTCTGTGTCCCATAGACTTGTGTTTATTTTCATTATTTAAGAAATTCATTATTTCTTTATTGTCTATTCGTGTGTATACACTTTAACTTCCTTCCTTCACTTCCATGTATGCTTTTCTGGGAATAAATGTCAGAATCTTGAATCTTGAAGGCTGGAAAAGTTGGATTGGCTCTCAGCACATCAGTGCACTAGATCCAGATGGGTACACAAACTTTTGAGCACCGTAACATGGTGAGTGTTTTGGAACAAAAAAAGGTTCACGGCTTCATGTCTTTAAAAGCTATTTGAGAGTTTTGCGTGAAGTGCGTTAGTGACGAGTAAACATGACACTCTTGCACATTTGCCACCAGGCTACGGGAAAAGTTAAACACCAGTGTCAGTCACATGACCACCTTCTGAGAAAGTAAATATTTTCTGCAGTGCTGCTTGAGAGAACAGCACCACGTCATCGCATCCCATCACGCTTTATCAGCTGAGTTCATGCAAAGAGAAAAGGTCGGAGGGATTTAAACGTTGTCATGACTTCATCTAAACCCCGATCTGGAGATTAACTGATCCTAATAAACAAAACCCCATACAGAGATTCGGCTGCATGAGTCTCGAGTGATTATGGCTGCGGGGGCAAATAAAATTACACCAAATAGGTCAGGGGCTGCCTCTGTTTACTGCAGATGACTTTTATAAATTATTGGCGCCCTGTGTGGATTCTTCACAGCCTGGTGATTGTGTTGGTATTAGAGAGTTTTTCGACTGTGTCATATTTTCTTCAAATAGACTAACGTTTTCCATTTATGTGTGTGTGTGTGTGTGTGTGTGTGTGTGTGTGTGTGGTGTGTGTGTGTGTGTTTAACCTTACCCTCCACTATGACTGTAATAGGGTTGGGTCTGAAACCCTCTCCACCAGGACACAGATTTTTATACCCAGCTAGGATGAAGGACAAGAAACAAACACACTTTGTTACACAACTTTTCCACTGAGCAACTGTGTGTGTGTGTGTGTGTGTGTGTGTGTGTGACTCACAGGAGTTAAGTGGTGGACAGGCCTCACATGGATTTCCCCACCCCTGTCCTAACGAGCAGCAGCAGGAGGCTTTAGACACCCCCACACCGATCTCATTAGAACAGTCCAAACTCTCTGAAGCGTCGCCACGGGAACGAACGTCAAGATAGCAATTCCCGGAACGAGTGTCTGAAATGGGAAAAATAGACAAGCGTGATTGGATGTGCATTCCCTGCATTCCCAATAGTTATTGATGACACGGCTACGTGATGACATCATCGCATGTGGTCATGCATCCCAAATTGTCAATAATACCTGTGTAGTGGACTGTAATGACTTGGCTCAATGAAGCAGGGAACTTCTGTTTAATCAGCCAACTGCAAGCTTGATCATGTGACATCACATCTAGCTTTTCTTTCAACTCAGTGTAGTTCTTACCATGAAATATTGTTTTAATGCTGCCTTCACACGCTCCCTACATCCTCCTATTTCCCACAAAGTGTTCAAGTGCACCGTTAATCTTAGCTGGCGTGATTTATTTTGCTACCTTCCTCCTTTTGTAAAAAAGTTCAGTCCATAACCAGTGGTTAGAGACATAATTACCGTTCAATAGCAAGACCAAGTCCACTAGAAAGCTAGCTGAAATTAGGTCAAGTGACATATTGTGTAATTAGAATGAATTAGGTTTGTTATAGACTAATCAAATTCAGATTAAACCTCACCCTTGTTATCCAAGAACCATGTCACTCAATCACAACATGCTAAAAATCAAACTTTTCATGTTCAGTTTGTGACCTAAGATTTGCCTCTATGATAGAAATCTAACCTTTATAAATCATTTTGTCCTGTTCTTTAGGGAACCCGAGCTCATAAATCTGCATGTGATATTGCAGTGTGTGTGGTTTTGGATTCTCACCCACACAGCCGACTCCTGTAGGATTGAGCTGAAAGTCGGGGGGGCAGTTACAGATGTAGCTACCTGGAGTGTTCACGCAGAAGCCGCTGATACACGTGGTGGGGTCTGCACACTCGTTTATATCTGAAACACACAAACGCAGACAGATTCACTGTTCAGCACTTTAGTACCCACTGTATTACAGTGTTCGTCTGGTGTTGCTGTGTAAGTCCTGGAGTAGCACGTCTACCGTAAACACTCTAACAGTAAGGCAGAGACTTCGAATAATGTGACTTATAGTGCAAAAAAACATTTATAAAACATTCTGACTTTGTGTTTAACATTAATTACTTGAAGCACTATTGAATCTTTGTGTGTGTGTGTGTGTGTGTGTGTGTGTAAGAATGACAAGGACAAATGACCACTAATGAGTGTGTTTTGGTTTCTCCCGTCCTCTAACCTCATTATTTGTCCTGAACTGGTATTTAATGCGACAGCTTTGGAACAGAAGCTGTGTGTGTGTGTGTGTGTGTGTGTGTGTGTGTGTTTCCACTGTGACAGAAATGTGTATTTAAAGGACACAGTCTGTGGGCTGCACTGATAATAATTGCTTGCTGTTGAAACTTGGCATTTATTTCAGTTCAGTTGCGGTTAGTCAGTTTTCACATACGTCTTATTATGTAACGTGACATTCACACACATTACAGTTCACATATTTTACCATCAATCTGAATAGGATTATTAAATGATACCGTTTGCAGAATAATGAGACAGCTATTTCACTACTTTGTGGCAGTTCACTTATTATGTTTCATTATTTTGGTTTAAAATGTCGGAACTAAATAAATGATGTATATGATTTAGCATTTATTGCTTTCAGATTGCCACGTCCATTTATACATAATAACGAGAAAGGGCTGGTGTGGAAATGTTCATAAGAAGAACGTGGAGGTTGTATACAATTCTTTGACCATGTCTTCCTTCACATGTCACTACACATTCTACTTTACTTTAACCCATTTTATTTCATTGGAATTAAACTTCAATACAACTTCAAAGCATTTATATAAAGGTCATGTGGTGGAAGTGCGTGCTGAAAAGCCCATGAAGCACACACAGCCTTCAACTAGAAATAATGGAACACTGGATGAAGTCCGGTGAATAATGAGAGTATAATAATGAGAGTAGTGTTCATCAGTATCAGGGCATGTGAATGGAAAATCTCTCCATGTTCTTTATACAGGCATGGAGAAAAAGAAAGTGCACCCGCTTTCAATTTTATGTTTTTATTATTGATCAGGGCCTAAATAACAATCATGTGTTCCTCACCAACTTCTATAAGCAAACAATTAACCTCAGGTTACAACAACAAAACACAACAGATTTCAATATGTAGTCATTTTTTCCCAAAAAGTAAAACAACACTCAGAAACCAGGTATAGAAAATAAGTACACTCTATAATTCAGTAACATGCAGAACCACCTGCAGCAACAATAACTCGAAGTAACTGTTTTCTGTAGGAGTTTCACTCTCTCACATCATTTTGGAGAAATTTTAACCCACTCTTCTTTATAGCATCACTTCAGTTCATGGATGTTTGAGGGCATTCGTTTATGCACAGCTCTCTTAAGATCCCACCACGGCATCTCAATGGGGTTGAGGTCTGGACTTTGATTTGGCCATTCCAACACCTTCATTTTTGTCTTCTTTAGCCATTCAGATTTGCTGGTGTGTTTGGGATGATTGTCCTATTTCATGACCCAATTTCAGCACAGCTTAAGCTGCTGGACAGATGGACTCACATGTGTCTCAAGAATGTTCTGGTATAAAGTGGAGTTCATTGTTCATTGTTGGTCTTGTGGCTGTTTGACAGTTGGTATGAGGTGTTTGGTTTCGCCAAACTTGGTGCTGTGCATGATGACCAAACATCTCCACCTTAGTGTCATCATTCCAAAGGATATTCTTTCAGAACTTTTATCGTTTGTTCAGATGCAGTTTTGCAAACCTAAGTCATGCTCCATATACTTTTTGGAGAGACTTTTTCTCAGCCACACTTCCATGAGTTCAGTCTTTTTCCGATTGTGCTGTCATGAACATAAACATTTAACGTGCTTACAGAAGCCTGTAGGTCACATGATTGGGTTTTTCTTTATATCTCTGAGCATTAAATTGTCTGAGCTTGGACTGAATTTACTGGGAGGCTCACTCCTGAGAAGATTAGAAACTGTCTTAAAATGGTCTCCATTTGTAAACAATCCTTCTCACTGTGGAACGGTGAATTTAAAATTGTTTGGAGATGGCCTTATAACTCTTCCCCCATTGATGAGCAGCAAGAATTGCTTCTCTGAGGTCATGGCTGATATTATTTCTTCTTCACATGATGTAGACACACACCTGAGTGCTCCAGAACACCAAGCTGCCAAAAGTTCTGCTTTTATAGAGGTGGTCACACTCCTTGATGATTAACTAATCCTGTGCATTTCATTTGTAACACCTGGCTGCTAATTACTCTTTTAATGATAGTGGAAGTAGGAGGGGTGTACTTATTTTCCCCACATGGTTTCTGAATGTGAGTTTACTTTTGGGGAAAAAATGACTATATATTGAAATCTGTTGTGTTTTTTGTTGTCACTGAGGTTATTGGTTTGTTTATAGAAGTTGGTGAAGACCACACAACTGTTATTTAGGACCTGATAAATAAAAACTTAGAATTGAAGGACTTTCTTTTTCCCATGAATGTAAATATTTTGTTTTCAATCTTTTTCTGTTTTCAATTTTGAAACACAAGTACATTTTAACAAAAAAATGTTTTGACTCAGAGCATAGATCATACCATCAGCTTCATGTTTAGAGGAGACTTGCTCTAAAATTAAGCTTTTTCCTCTAAGGTTTTTCATTTTCTGCAGAAATGTATTTAATATATATTTACGTGGATAGCATGTTAGTGCTGTACCTGTACAGTTTCCTCCGCTGCGGTCCAGCTCGTAGCCAATATGACAAACGCACCTGAATAAACCCGGAATATTTTGACATTGCCCGTTCACACAGATATCAGCAAACGAACACTCGTCAATGTCTGAAAGCAAACACAGATGCAGAGACAGTAAACTACATCAGTACAGCACATCTGTATTCCACAACCCAAATTTCTCCCTGCTCCGTAATGACATACACTAAATATGACATAATGTACACTACACTTAATGTCTGGCAGGAGAACAGTCACAAAACAAATAAGTCGAAAAACACAAAGCCACAAAACACACTCTGACCTTTAAACAGTCTGAATCATTTAGAAAAAAATCTGTAACCAGAGAAATAAAATAAAATAAAGAGTAATGAGTGCAGCGTGGGAGGCTGAGCTGAAACCAAACCCAGACTCTCATAACGTCACATTCATAAATCATCCCAAATGTCTGTTTCTTCACCACTGAGGATGATTTTACTGTTTACTGCGAAACAAACAGACCCTTAAACACTTCAGATTACTAGCTCCCTCTCTAAATTACTGAAATTACTGAAATTACTGCATATTGTAAATAACGATCATCACTTTACTTCATATATCTTATCTGCGTTGTAAATATTTTGTAATAAACTGTAAATATATACAGCTTGCTGTTGACTGTTACTCATTATTGTTACAAATTAATTATTTATGCATGACATCATGT
The DNA here is from genome assembly GCF_027358585.1 of Pangasianodon hypophthalmus. Classification (NCBI taxonomy): domain Eukaryota; kingdom Metazoa; phylum Chordata; class Actinopteri; order Siluriformes; family Pangasiidae; genus Pangasianodon; species Pangasianodon hypophthalmus. Next base: position 397,922 of record NC_069715.1, read on the forward strand.
ACAGAATCATTTTACATCATTGCTGTTTATCTTATAACTGATTACTCTTCATTAATTATTGTGTATCACGGCCATAATTCCTCCCATCAGGACACAATTAAAGGAGATCAGATGTGAAATGTAGTTAATCATTAGGACTAAGCTGGCTGCTCTGTTTCATCATGAAACTTCAACATCTATCTAATTGATTTAATGTATTTATTTACATTATTTATTTAGGACAGACTCCTTTTGTACCTTCACATGCTTGTCCATCAGGTGTTGCAATGAAGCCCATGTCACAGTCACAGCGGTAACCGCCGGCAACGTTCAGGCAGTGACCGTTCTCACACAGATTCACGTTCTCCGCACACTCGTCAAAATCTGCAACACATACACAGTATACACTGCATTTATACCGCATTTCCTGTGTGTGTGTGTGTGTGTGTGTGTGTGTGTGTGTGTGTGTGTACGTACCTGTGCAGAAGAACCCATCTCCAGCGAATCCCT